>NC_092155.1:21257501-21465001 GCF_045791955.1 Oncorhynchus clarkii lewisi
TATACTAATTAGATGTGAAAATGTCCAACCTTACAACACAAATCCAAACAGGGTTTATTTCTCACATCTATTTGTGTTGCTTGTTGACACAAAAGCAGAAGCATACAGTTTATAATGGATGGAGATGAAGGAGAAGAGAAATTAAGAGATTGAAAATGACTTGGTCACTTGTTATTGCAACATCACTTTCTGGCACACTCACACATAATGCTGCCTACTGGTATAGCGGACTCTTTGGTCTAATTCTGCTAAAAAAAACTCACCCACTTCCCTCAGCGCTTGTTGACTATATACGGAGCAAAATATCCTTCCAGAAGCTTAGGTGTAGCTATTACCATATTAGTTCACATACGCTGCCATATATAGTACACCTAATCCCTGTCAGGTTTGCAAGAGACGTGAACAGGTGGAGAGGGAAGGGAGCATGGTTTTCATAATGAAATGGAGCCCTGGACAAAAGAGGGAAGCCATTCTTCTCTCAACGAAGAATTACAGAAGTGTTGTGGCTCCAGGAGGAAGCAGAGTGCCACCAGACACGAGGTGATATAAAAAAGTGTGTTGTAATTGTTATTTTAAATAATACTGTATGGCACAACACTGTCAATTTCGTCAACAAAAACTGCAACAAAAATATTTGCCAAACACCTATTTTTCAGTAGACTGCTGAAATGTTTATATTTTTTTCAGTTCATTTTAGTTGATTAAAATGAGGTGAGGCAAAACATTTTCTGTGACAAAAATCGTACTACTAAAAGGACTGGACAAGAGTTTTGGAGAAATTGAGAGCTGTTCAGTGATAAGCACAATTCATATTTGCAGCACAGACGCACAGCGCAATTCTGTTCAGCTGTGGGAAGGACGCACCACACCAGGCACACACAGCCTACATCAGCTGGTGAGCTGCGGGGGAGCAAGCTATGAGAGTGTGCAGACAGGCTCCGTTCCTGCTCTGATTATACCAACCTGGTCTCAGAGCATTTTGTATTATTCTGTATGTAAATCCGAGACATTCCATTTATTATGATATGTTACGTTTCATATGGTATGTAATTTGTGTATGTCAATCACCCATTTCATAATAATAATATAATATTATAATAATATGTCAGGAATTACAATTCGTTGTAATCAATTATATGTTACGAATCTGAAAAATGTTCAATTTGTTACAATATTGCAAAACATGTTATATGTTATGAATTTGCAAAATGTATGATATCTTACAAATTCTAGCAAGGTGGCTAATGTTAGCTATCTCACTAACGTTAGCTAGGCTAGGGGTCATGGTTAGGAGTTAGGATTAAGGTTAGGGTTTATGTTAGTGTTAGGTGAAGGATTAGCTAAAATGGTTATGGTTAGGGTTAGGGTTAGAGGAAGTGTTAGCTAACATGCTAAGTAGTTGAAAAGTTGCTAATTAGCTAAAATGCTAAAGTTGTCCATAATGAGATTTGAACTCACAACCTTTGGGTTGCTAGATGTTCACGTTATACATGAAGGTCAGTCGATCCGGAAAAGTTCAAGAACTTTTAAAGTTTCTTCAAGTGCAGTCGCATAAAACCACCAAGAGCTATGATGAAACTGGCTCTCATGAGGACCGCCACAGGAAAGGAAGACCCAGAGTTACCTCTGCTGCAGAGGATAAGTTCATTAGAGTTACCAGCCTCAGAAATTGCAGCCCAAATAAATGCTTCACAGAGTTAAAGTAACAGACACATCTCAACATCAGAGGAGACTGCATGAATCAGGCCTTCATGGTCGAATTGCAGCAAAGAAACCACTACTAAAGGAACCAATAAGGAAGAGACTTGCTTGGGCCAAGAAACATGAACAATGGACATTAGACCAGTGGAAATCTGTCCTTTGGTCTGATGAGTCCAAATTTAGAATTGAAGGCACATTTAACCAGCATAGCTACCACAGCTTTCGCCATCCCATCTGGTTTGCGCCCAACACACCTATTTGACCAGTGATGGAGTGCTGCATCAGATGACCTGGCCTCCACAATCACCCGACCTCAACCCAATTGAGATGGTTTGGGATGAGTTGAACCGCAGAGTGAAGGAAAAGCAACCAGCATATGTGGGAACTCCATCAAGACTGTTGGAAAAGCATTCCAGGTGTCACTGGATGAGAGAATGCCAAGAGTGTGCAATGCTGACATCAAGGCAAAGGGTTTCTACTTTGAAGAATCTCAAATATAAAATATATTTAGATTTGTTTAACACTTTTTTGGTTACTATATGATTCCATATGTTTCATTTCATAGTTATTCTACAATGTAGAACATTGTACAAATAAAGAAAAACCCTGGGTAGGTGATTAGGTTTGTCCAAACTTTTGACTGGTACTGTATGTAGACCTAATCAGGAATTTGGGCAGATCATTTTTATAAATGATTTTATATATTAGTCATATTTCTGCTGTTGGGAAGAGAACAGGATGTTATGCATAAAAATATGTTGGTAGGACAAGGCTATGTAGGTTTGTTCACATGGAAGTCAGTGATATATGTTTACTATAGGTTACAGTGGAGGTTGCTGAGGGGAGGACGGCTGATAAAATGCCTGGAACTGTCACGTTCTGACCTTAGTTCCTTTGTTTTGTCTTTGTTTTAGTATGGTCAGGGCGTGAGTTGGGGTGGGCAGTCTATGTTTGTTTTTCTATGTTGTTTTTTTGTGTTTGGCCTGGTATGGTCCTCAATCAGAGGCAGGTGTCGTTAGTTGTCTCTGATTGAGAATCATACTTAGGTAGCCTTTTTACACCTGGGTTTCGTGGGTGTTTATTTCCTGTTTAGTGTTTGTCATTCACCTTACGGGACTGTTCGTTTATTGGTTTTGTTCAGTGTTCATTTTGCTTCATTAAATTATGGACACTTACAACGTTGCGTTTTGGTCCTCCGATCCTTCTCGCTACTCCTCCTCAGAAGAGGAGGAAGAGATCCCTGACAGGAACGGAGATAATGGAATGGCATCAAAAACGTGGATGCCATATGTATGTATTTGATAGCATTCCACTGATTTCGCTCCAGCCATTACCATGAGACCGTCCTCCCCAATTAAGGTGCCACCAACCTCCTGTGACAGGTTAATGTGGCAATACAAATGTAAAGTGACAAAAATTTGACAAAAATTAAAGGGCATTTAGTTGACTAAAATGGTCCAGTGTTTTTGTAATTTTGACAATAAGTAGACTAAATCATTACTTAAATGGGATGAAGACTTAATTATATTTTAGTCAAAATTACTAAGACGAGTCAACATAAAAAAGAGTGCCAAAATGTAAACTGTGGAACAATTCATAACCACATGCACTTTCACTTAAAATACACGTACAAACACTTAGACTACAAACACACCAAACTTACAAACTAGTAAACACACCAAACTTACAAACTAGTAAACACACCAAAGCCCCCTGAGCCCTGAGCAGTGTGTGTGTTAGAGACTTAGAGATGTGTGTGTGTGTTACCATCAGCAGTGTCTCCAGCTCATCGAGGTAGATCCTCTCACTGTCCAGGATAGTTCTCAGCACCATGAGCCTCCTATCCAGCATCTCTACAGGGGTACGCAGGACCTGAGAGAGAAAACACTCTGCTGTGAGTGTGTGCATTTATAAGAGAAGAAGACTATTTGGATTTGGGTTTGGCAGATAGGAGACGAAGGCGCCGTAGTGCACAGACTCACAGGGGTGTCGGGCAGGTCCATGCTGTCTGTCTGGTGGGGGGAGAACAAATCCTCCTCTGGGAACACATCCTCCTGCAGTGGATCAGGACTTGGCTCACCTACAGCCTCCACTAAGATACAGTACATACACACACATAATTTACATAGAAAGATAACATTCATACACACACACATGGACAGACAGACAGACAGACAGACAGACAGATAGACAGACAGACAGACAGACAGACAGACAGACAGACAGACAGACAGACAGACAGACAGACAGACAGACAGACAGAGGCATGCACACACACACAAAAACAGAAATGTACTTGCCTGGAATATGCTGTGACTCAAGGTAGGCAGCTGCCTCCATGAAGACCTCCATAGCTCTAATGTCCTATCTGCAACACTCTGGGCTAAGTGATTGTGAGACTGTCTCGAGAGGAGTAAATGAGAACACGCTCTGCAGTCGTTAAACTTCCTGTTTCGGTGATGAAGATAAAAAAAAATAAGTGTGTGTGTGTGTGTGTGGGGGGGGGGGGGGGGGGTGTACATCAGGACATTCTGAGTGACTCATTTGAAAATAAAATCTGCATTATCCAACATCCAATAGCCTAATTTTCCTAGTTAAAAAACTAAATTACCTTGGGATCTGGTTCTATAGGCTGTTCTCAGATAAGGGTGGCAGGTAGCCTGGCAGTTGAGATAAGTTGGGTCAGTAACCTAAAGGGTTGCTGGTTCAAATCGCAGACTAGGTGAAAAATCTGTTGATGTGCCCTTGAGCAAGGCACTTTACCCAAGTCGCTCTGGATAAGAGGGTCTGCTAAATGACTAAGATGTAAATTATTTAACCTTTACACAGGATGAGAGCAGTGAGCTCAACTTTGCTTGACATCTCAGCTCACCCTGATGGTTAACCATAATCCCGACTGCAGCACCTTGGACAGCGCACACAGGAAACGGATGGCATGTACACATGCAGCTCTGATATCACAAGTGCGACAGACAAACACTTGTGATAGGCCTACTGATGACGAGCAAAATGATAATGTCTGCAGTCACTTGCTGCAATTATAAATTGGGAGGAAAACACTGACATGCTGGAATGTTTTTTTGTGCATGTTTGAGAATATTTTATACATAATGATATGGTTTATATGTGTTAGAGTCAACCAATCACTTATAACGAATCGTTTATTAGAGGGACAAAATGTGGCGTTTGTCATTTTTCTGTGGTTCTTGATTTATGCAACATTGCCATCTAGTGGTCATTTTTTGTAATTGTTTTAATCTGACAAAATGTATTTAGGCTACGTGATGTATTGTTGCATAGTTCTATTTTTTGGTGAGCTCACATTTGCATCGAAATTACATTATGACATCACATAGTGAAGTTCTCTGTCTTGTAATTCTAGAATGGCTGGTTACAGTTACATTCAAAGGCCGATCATATAGATGTGTAGATCCGGTTTCCTTTTCCTCTCTATCCTCTGAGTATTTTCGGAGAATTTAGGAAAAGAGAATGTCGGACCAATCCAAATGCACCACCATCTATATGTCTCGGGAGTTGAGACGGGCCAGCGACAAGGCTCTATCGACAGGTGCTCAAGAGATACGCTTTCCAGACCATAAATCACCACCATCTCTTCGGTAAGAATGTTTATTTTATAGCTAGGTCCAATAATATTCGGATAATCTGTGATCTCCATCAAGCGCACTTGTGGTTTATTGATTGGAAGATGACTGATAGCAAATCCGAGATGCCTTTTTTTAATGATTCCTTGCATGTGAAAATGTTTCAATCCCTCTCCCTCTCCCTGTGCTGTCTGTTGTGTGTGTAAATCAGAATTGGTCAAATTCAGTCACACCATTTGAGTTTAGGAATCCGCCGCTCTTTCGCCTCCACGGACCTGCTCACCAATGCGCATCCGCATTCAGCACACAGTGCACTTTCCCTGGACAGCCTGGAGGGGGTGCTATCGCTACACTCAGGTATGGACCAACCACAGCCATTGATTTCTATCTCTCTCTCTCTCTGTCTCTCTCTCTCTCTCTCTCTCTCTCTCTCTCTCTCTCTCTCTCTCTCTCTGTATTTTTATTTTATTACGATGCTACTCGTCCTGGGGTCTCTTTCTCTTCTTTACTTCTTTCTGTGGATGGATGCCCAGTTTCTTACACACACTTCTCCTTTCACCTTAACCCCATGTGTAACTTTATGGGGCACTCCCTTTCTGTCTCGCATCTCTTACAGAAAAAATCTTCAGTCATTTCTCAGTCATTTATATCTCTCTTTCTCTCTCTCTCTCTCTCTCTCTCTCTCTCTCTCTCTCTCTCTCTCTCTCTCTCTCTCTCTCTCTCTCTCTGTCTCTCTCTCTGTCTCTGTCTCTGTCTCACTTTCCCTCCCCCACCTTATCTAAACACTTACTAATTTCATGAGAAAAGAAAGTGAAAGATACAACACACCCAATTGATACAGGAAATATGTGAGGAAAGGGTTTAATCATTTCTAGAAGTGCACTCAAGTTCAAAGCCCTTGAGCATTTGTGTGTTTCAAGTTTCATTAGTCATATGTGCGGGATAATGCTTCTCGATGCAACAACAACAAGAAATAATAAAGGATAAGAATACGAACATAAAGTAAATGACTCAGTAGAATAGAGTAAATATTTTAGCATAAGTATAATAGAGGAAGGCACAATTTATAGTCCAATGTTTACGTGTGTTTTGTGGGAGGGGGGATTGGGGGGCAATTGTTTAAATTGTTCAGTATTTATCAATCTTAATAAGACTCTGGAATTTTTTTAACAAGTTTGTGCTGCTGAGTATGGCCGGTGGGAGGCCTGTAGCAGGGCACTGTCCCCATTTGGACTTTAACAGCTGTAACTGCCAATACCTGCAATCTATAGAAAAATGTGCCACCCCTGAGCGTCTGCTCATGTCGCCTATGTCAACGTAGGGATGGTGCCAGGTTTCCTCCAGACGCGATGCTCGGTATTCAGGCCAAAGAGTTCAATCTTGGTTTCCTCAGACCAGAGAATATTTTTTCTCATTGCATGTGTGATTTCGTCTGGCCACTCTACCATAAAGGCCTAATTGGTGGAGTGCTGCAGAGATGGTTGTTCTTCTGGAAGGTTCTCCCATCTCCACAGAGGAACTCTAGAGCCCTGTCAGAGTGACCATCGAGTTCTTGGTCACCACCCTGACCAAGGCCCCCGATTTCTCAGTTTTGCCGGGCGGCCAGCTCTAGGAAAAGTCTTGGTGGTTTCAAACTTCTTCTATTTAAGAATGATGGAGGCCACTGTGTTCTTAGGAACCTTCAATAATGCAGAAATGTATTGTTACCCATTCCCAGATCTGTGCCTTGACACAATCCTGTCTCGGAGCTCTATGGACAATTCCTTCGACTTCATAGCTTGGTTTTTCCTCTGACATGCACAGTCAAGTGTGGGACCTTATATAGACAGGTGTGTGCCTTTCCAAATCATGTCCAATCAGTGAATTTACCACAGGTGGACTCCAATGAAGTTGTAGAAACATCTCAAGGATGATCAATGGAAAAGGATAGACCTGAGCTCAATTTCGAGTCACATAGCAAAGGGTCTGAATACTTATGTAAATAATTTTTAATAATACATTAACAAAAATGTCAAAACTGTTTTCACTTTGTCATTATGGGGTATTGTGTGTAGATTGCTGAGGAAATTGTTTTATTTAATCCATTTTAGAATAAGGCCGTAATGTCACAAAATGTGGAAAAGGTCAAGGGGTCTGAAAACTTGCCAAAAGCACTGTAAGTGGACATTATAAAGGGCTATATTTTAGGCCAGTTTTTGTGGCAGTTGTAATGCACGTTTTTTTAATAGGCTATTTGTGTTTTTCCAATATGGCCTGTGTGCTGATTGAGTTTGACACCCCTGCTTTAGGGCATTCGTTCTACCATTTATGACATTCTTCTGGTGAGCAATGGTTTATTTAGTCTTCTAGTGCAACATACTGTATAATGACAGAAGATAAGCTGCATGTACAGTGCCTTGCGAAAGTATTCGGCCCCCTTGAACTTTGCGACCTTTTGCCATATTTCAGGCTTCAAACATAAAGATATAAAACTGTATTTTTTTTGTGAAGAATCAACAACAAGTGGGACACAATCATGAAGTGGTACGACATTTATTGAAAATTTCAAACTTTTTTAACAAATCCAAAACTGAAAAATTGGGCGTGCAAAATTATTCAGCCCCTTTACTTTCAGTGCAGCAAACTCTTTCCAGAAGTTCAGTGAGGATCTCTGAATGATCCAATGTTGACCTAAATGACTAATGAGGATAAATACAATCCACCTGTGTGTAATCAAGTCTCCGTATAAATGCACCTGCACTGTGATAGTCTCAGAGGTCCGTTAAAAGCGCAGAGAGCATCATGAAGAACAAGGAACACACCAGGCAGGTCCGAGATACTGTTGTGAAGAAGTTTAAAGCCGGATTTGGATACAAAAAGATTTCCCAAGCTTTAAACATCCCAAGGAGCACTGTGCAAGCGATAATATTGAAATGGAAGGAGTATCAGACCACTGCAAATCTAGCAAGACCTGGCCGTCCCTCTAAACTTTCAGCTCATACAAGGAGAAGACTGATCAGAGATGCAGCCAAGAGGCCCATGATCACTCTGGATGAACTGCAGAGATCTACAGCTGAGGTGGGAGACTCTGTCCATAGGACAACAATCAGTCGTATATTGCACAAATCTGGCCTTTATGGAAGAGTGGCAAGAAGAAAGCCATTTCTTAAAGATATCCATAAAAAGTGTTGGTTAAAGTTTGCCATAAGCCACCTGGGAGACACACCAAACATGTGGAAGAAGGTGCTCTGGTCAGATGAAACCAAAATTGAACTTTTTGGCAACAATGCAATGGCGTAAAAGCAACACAGCTCATCACCTTGAACACACCATCCCCACTGTCAAACATGGTGGTGGCAGCATCATGGTTTGGGCCTGCTTTTCTTCAGCAGGGACAGGGAAGATGGTTAAAATTGATGGGAAGATGGATGGAGCCAAATACAGGACCATTCTGGAAGAAAACCTGATGGAGTCTGCAAAAGACCTGAGACTGGGACGGAGATTTGTCTTCCAACAAGACAATGATCCAAAACATAAAGCAAAATCTACAATGGAATGGTTAAAAAATAAACATATCCAGGTGTTAGAATGGCCAAGTCAAAGTCCAGACCTGAATCCAATCGAGAATCTGTGGAAAGAACTGAAAACTGCTGTTCACAAATGCTCTCCATCCAACCTCACTGAGCTCGAGCTGTTTTGCAAGGAGGAATGGGAAAAAATGTCAGTCTCTCAATGTGCAAAACTGATAGAGACATACCCCAAGCGACTTACAGCTGTAATTGCAGCAAAAGGTGGCGCTACAAAGTATTAACTTAAGGGGGCTGAATAATTTTGCACGCCCAATTTTTCAGTTTTTGATTTGTTAAAAAAGTTTGAAATATCCAATAAATGTCGTTCCACTTCATGATTGTGTCCCACTTGTTGTTGATTCTTCACAAAAAAATACAGTTTTATAACTTTATGTTTGAAGCCTGAAATGTGGCAAAAGGTCGCAAAGTTCAAGGGGGCCGAATACTTTCGCAAGGCACTGTATCTAATTACAGACCAGTTGACTAACAAGTAGCTGACCAAAATATTGGAAATGATATGCAGAAACATGTCTAAATTAGGCAACAACAAAATAGTCCTGCAACCCCGGTCAAAAAAATCATTCCACTGTCTCTGGCTGTAGCCTACAGCTAATTTTCTATATTTTGCGGGTGTTAGAGTCGGGTGCGGGCTTCAGATTTTCACTTTATCACATATAGTCAGGCGGTTGAAGATGGGTTATTAGCAATTGCGGGAGCGGGTGAACAAACCGTTGACCCGCTCACCACTATTTCTCATATTCTTTGGGGAGAACCCTGAGGTCTGTGTGGGAGTGCGCGAATGCATCTGCGCTAAGGTATAGAGAATCAGAGCAGGTGGTCAGTCCAGTTCAAGTGTTCATCAAATGGCTTGTAGCAGAGATGAGCCTGTCGGTATCAGACCTTATTAGGGGTGTGCCGAGTAGTCGGACAAAACCAGTATCATAACGGATATGTGCAATTTTCTGGATACGTTTATGATCAGAGTATTTTTTGAAATTTATCCGTGATAAAAATACAAAATACAAAATTAGGTGCCAGCAAACATCTTTTCATGTCAGTCAGTCATGTGCAAGGTTCCATGTGGTTTAAATCATGGTACCGGGCCGTAATGCAACCAGTCTGGATGTTCTCGATGGTGAAGCGGTAGTATTTGGAGAGGACCCAGGGTGCCATGTCCATTTGTGTCTCTGTGTGTGTGTGTGCAGGCCTAAGTGCATGTGTGTGTGTGCATGCATGCAATTGCCTATAGCCTTGTCATGTTTCCGCTAGTGTTTTCCAGTTCCCCACATGCTGTGTACTACAACTCATCAGGATCAAAGTTGTCCACCATGGTTTACCCTTTAACCCATGGCATCTCAAACCATGACATCATTTTCCCAATATAGTGCACTACTGACCAGAGCCTCTTGTCTTTAAAGTAGTGCACTACTAAAGTAATAGGGTGTCATTTGAGATTTGGACATTATTGGAAGTTTAAATCAAGGTGGACAACTCTAGTCCTGAAGAACCACAGTGTGTGGAGGCTTTTGTTCAAAACCATATTTGGCCCATGAAACATAATAGACTACCTTTCCCCTTTCCCCTTCTCTATCAGACTCTAGAGTGGAGCTCCAGCCTACCAGTGACACCACCCTGAACCCCAGGAGCTCCCACAGCAGCCGGCTTTCCCTGGAGGCCATAGCGCTGCCTGCAGGTGGGGAGGGGAAGTGCAGCGACGGAAAAAAGAGTTTGGGCACGGAGCACGAGGAGAACTGGCAGGACGCCAGGGACGGCGCCAACGAGTTGCACCCTGAGGGTGATGAGGATTCGGGGTCCCTTGAGTCCATCGATGAGGAAGACGAGGAGGAAGGCTTAATGGTGGTAAACCTCAAAGCAAGTAAAGAGAAAAGGAAAAAGAGACATGATGTGGAGGGGACTTCAACTGAGAGCCCATCAAAGTACCTACAGGTCAGGCAGTGTAGAACTGATGTTTGGGGTTGTTTGCTTTAACATATTGGGAGATGGGTGGATGGTACATATTGGTTGAGGATGGAGTGAGAGTTACACAAGTTATTCCCATTCAATGTTATTCAATGAGTCCCTTGTAAAAGTACTTAAAAACTGAAAAGAAAACCCACTATTATCATTAAGGTTGTTTGAATGAGCTATTTTGATGTTGAAGCTATTGTGTTTTTACATTTGCAATGGTTACATCTACCACTCAGGAAGTGTGGTTAAATCCACCACCCAGGAAGTGAAAAACATGTGGCAAGGCTTTGAATACTATTGTATAGATTAGATTCTGCAGCATTATAAGAAACATCTGTCTTGTTTGTTTCTGTATTTTCTTTGGCTTTTGTCCCTGCAGGAATTCCATAGTTTACCCAAGAGGCTAGTGCCCTCTGAGATCACCCACTGTCTGTATGAACTAGAGGTGAGTAACAGACAGAAAGCAACTAAAACGGTGGGCTGGGTTCAAGTAGTATTGGGGTTTCTTTCTGTTTGAAAAGACTGACATTTCAGCTTGTTTGCACAGGTGGGGTTTGTGGACCGGCTGACACCATCGCCAGACAATATAAGTTAACAGACCAATAAAGAGTTTGCCCTCCTCTCTGACAATAATAGTTTGTTTTCAGGTTACATTTCCCACCCATTAGGCTCCTCCAATTAGGTCCCTCACTCAGGCCACTCCCAGACAGTCCTATCTTGAGAAATAGCTTTTTGATAAGAATCTATTTTTGTTTCCTTTTGACCATTTTAATTAAACAATCAATGTAAGGTACTTAATTCTTACCCAGAAAATCTTTGATATTGACATGAATACGGCTGCAGTGAACCTTTAACCGCAACAGATGTGTGTGGAGATGTTTGTTCTCTACTAACTACTCTGTCAGCTCGTAATGCTGGCATCTTGCCAGGTCTTTCCCGGATGCAAATAATAGTTAACTTCCTTCCCTCCCTTTCTCATAGGAGGAGTGCAGGGGAGTGGAGAGAGAGAGCGACAGTGTCAAATGGAAGATGGAGCTAATTCATCGCAGCGTGGTCACAGTCCAGGTGAAAGAAGGAGGTGGAAAAAGGGAGGAGCGAAAGAGAGAGAGAGAAAGAGGGAGACCATGGCAAATGTGAAGAGGGATAAAATGTTCTAGCGTTGATAGCTTTCTCATGACTGCGGAATAAATATGTTGCTAAATATGCCATGCTGAAGACAAATTCCAAATAGATACAGTATATTGTACATGGAATGCTACTTTAACAGAAGTTTTTCTGCTGTAGCTAAATGAATTCATTCTATACTAGATTTTCAGGTTTGTACGTTATTTTCAGGAAACACTGCGGACTCTTCTGAAACGCTTGGTGGAGGCTCAGAGCAACGAAGCCCTGGACCCAACCCCAATACCGACCACCCACCACCTCCTCTCCACCACCCACCACCGCCCCCCTCACTCGCCCTCTCACTCCCTCTTCCACTCCGCCAACCCTCTCTTGCTGGCAGACGCCCCCACCAAGATCCTTTCCACCTCCCAGGTGAACCAGGTGCCCTCCAACCTGTCCCAGTGTACACACCACCACTGCCTGACTCACCGTTCCGTGGCGCGCAGCCCATCCGAGACTTGCCTGACCGAGGCCAATGCCACCCTGACCCAGGGCCACTGCTGCCCCAGGACCACAAGCCCTGGAACCGCCACCCTGACCAGCTGTGCCCAGCGGGGGAAGGAGAGGGCAGCAGCCCTCCATGCCATCACTGACCTGAGGTACTGGCAGTATAGATGCAGGCAGCCAATCAGAAGAATAATAATAATAATACTAATAGATGTATTTTATACAGCGCTTTTCATTACATACAGAATCAAACAGACACAGACACACATTTACATTTCCTTTCACCATATTCAGCAAACCAAAAAAACACAAGTTTCATGAAAAAGATTGATTTACAGTATGTGGCCTTCTCCCCCCTAACCTCTAACCCCCTATAGGATGGACGTAGAGCACCTGCGCGCGGCCTATGAGGAGGGGCGCCAGGAGCACCGGGAGACCCTGGGGGTGCTGAGGGCCTTCCAGAAGGACATGGGTACCCTGGTGTCCCACTGGCAGAGAGACAGACAGGACAGACAGAAGCAGAGTGACGTCGGCACACAGCTGGAGGCTATCAGACAGCAATCCAACAATGTCACTGAGATGTGAGTGTGTGTGTGTGGGGGGGGGGGGGGGGGGGGGGGGGGGGGGCAGAGAGAAAGAAAGGGAGGAATACCTTGTGAGAAAGAGAGTGGAGGAGCGAGCGAAGATCTGGACAGTTGGAAATGTGTTAGAGATGGGGATTGAAGGGGAGGGGGGAGTAAAAAGAGGAGAGTGAGACAACAAATGAGAGCAAAGGGAAGGAAATCAAGGGAACGGTATGGTTAAAAGCTGAGGCCTCGGAGGAAGAAAGAGAAGTCAGCAGACATTTTGAGACGAGTCTGTTCTTATTTGCCCCTTTCGATTATTATCATCATCTCTGAACCATCGCAGAGGACTGGTAACTAAAAGAAAACAACCACATTTCCTCAAGTCTTATCATTATTTTATTAGTGTTTCTTTATGCAACCAAATGAAATGGTGGTCGCTGAATATGATGCTGATAACAAAAGGCTTGTTTGGTGAAAAATTTGGCTAAAATCAAATCACATTTATTCGTCACAATCACAGTTTATAGCATGTATAAAATGTGCAGTGAAATGCTTACGTGTTAGCGCCCTCAACAAAGAAGTACATTAATCAATTATCAATAATAACAATGAAGTCAACAATAACAAGTAATAGTAGGAGTAATAGCGAGTAGCAGAAGTGGGCTCTGGGGTGAGGTGTTAGTAAGAGCGTGTGTGTGTGTGTGTGTGTGTGTGTGTGTGTGTGTGTGTGTGTGTGTGTGTGTGTGTGTGTGTGTGTGTGTGTGTGTGTGTGTGTGTGTGTGTGTGTGTGTGTGTGTGTGTGTCAGGACTCGGCAGGCAGTTGCTGTGTTCGGTAAAGTGGGGCTTCAATTGGAGGGGCTGGGAGCAGTAGGAACTCTGGTCCGCTCTGCCTCTACCAAGCTGACACCCAACAGGTAGGAGTGAGTGTGTGTCTGTGTGTGTTACCTATTGGTACGACTGTTGCATGCACCATTTTCTGTGATCTGATACTAAATGCTTGTGTGTGTGTGTGTGTGTAGCTCTCTACTGTGCCAGTGCTGCACTTCCAAGACAATGGATGGAGAGAGCAAAGAAGACTGAGAGCAAACATATAGTATTGTCTTGATTGAAACCGTTGAAATAAAACGTTTATCTGGAAATCTTATCTTCTTTCTGTTTTTTCCTTTTTCCTTTTTTTAACATTCTCACTGAGTTCAACTTAACTGCACATTAACTTGTGTTAATCTTTAACTTTTTCAAAAAGGGAAACAGGTAAGTCATTCACTATATGCTGCTTTGTGATACAGTACACATAGGCCTCTTTGGAGTTCAGTCACAGATAAATGTCATAAATGTACTGAACATCTTGTGGGACACTGTTGACGGTAACACACACATGCACACCCACATGCGCGCACACACAGACGAAGGCACACATAAAAGGATCACCAATACTCTTTTGAACAACTTTGTAAAGGTAAGACGTGTAAATGCTTTATTTAAAAACACTTATTGAACAAGCAGGTGAAATCAAGGACAAAGCAACAGAGGAAACAGTGTTCCGCTGTAGCTCAGTTGGTAGAGGATGGCGCTACCAGGGTAACGGGTTCGTTTCCCGGGACCACTGGTACGTTATATTTATGCACGCATGTCTGCTAAATGGCATACACTATCATTTATATATAACATTCAATTTTAAATGCTGTTGCCGTTTGAATCATGGTTCAAGCATTTTACATTTACAACAGTACATTTAGTCATTTAACACTTATCTAAAGTACTCATCTTTTGGTAGCGAGGTAAGACAACCAAATAGTCATAATAGACCAAACTTTTTCTCAGTAGAGCAACTATCAGCAAAGTCAGGGATAGTAATAAAAGACAAGTGAAAGTGTGCAAGAAAGGCAAGTAGCCTGCATGTTAAACTGTAAAAGAAATGTTTAAAGGTCCAATGCAGCCATTTTTATCTCAACATCAAATCATTTCTGGGTAACAATTAAGTACCTTACTGTGATTGTTTTCAATTCAAATGGTAAAAAGGTACAAAAATAGATTCTTAGCAAAGAGCAATTTCTCAGGCAATGATTTTGTTAGGACTGTCTGGGTGTGGTTTAAGTGAGGAGGGGAAAACTGACAATTTGCTGTTATTGGCAGAGAGGTTTGGAACTCTCTTTCTCATTGGTCTACTAACTCATTTACAGCCTGGTGATGTCAACATGGAAGGCCAAAACTCCCTCCTACCAAAACAGGGGGACATTTCAGGCAGTCTTTTTACACAGCTCTTACACTAAAAGGGCATTATCATAATTTTCACAATTTCACAGTATTATTCCAACCTCATAGTGTGGAAATATATATAAAACACAGACAAATCACGTTTTTGACTGGACTGGACCTTTAAAGCCTGAGATTAACATTCAATGGTTACTATGAGATGAGTAAATGGTATAAAATGTCTCTCCTACAGACACATCTGAAGTATTCAGTACATTCAACATATCTTTGCTATAAACTGGAATGGTATTCTATTTCGATATGGCCATCACTATTTGGCTATGCTAGAAATTATGAAATTGTGTAATTTTTCAACCACAAACCCAAACTGTAAGCCCGATCCTTAACCTTTACACAATATAAGGAACAAAAAGTTAGTAAAGCACTTGCTCAGCAGTTAAGACCCTTCTAGACTTTGCCATCTAGTCCCTACCCTCATTTTGGGGTCCTAAGCCATGCGAACCTGTTGGGTGACCACGTGAACCTGTTGGGGGCCTGATGTGGTCTGAGTCTTAACCTCACGAGCCATCTGGCACCAGGTACAGACGTAGCAGCAACACACCAATGCGACGTCTCCACACGTCGAACCCTGAGAGGGGGAAGAGGGAAGGACAGATGGATAGAAAATGAAAGCAGAGGACAAGAACATGTCAACAGGACAGAGTTAAAAGGGGATGAGGACAGAGGTGGAGAGAAGAATAGCAGGTGTAGCACAAGTTAAGGGGAGAAGGAGAGAGAAAAGGTTGAGTTTAACTCCATATTCAGTGTTATATTTAAAGGGTAATCAAGGCAATAACAACACTAAGAACAACAGCATTGAGGGGTGGGTTTAAAGGGGTGGTGGGGGGGGGGGGGGGGGGAAGTGCACCAACTTTATTTTTTCACACCTCAAACATCTGGTAGTTTCCAAAACCATATCCCCTCAGATGGGAAAGTAAGAAACACTGTGGATGGCAACGGATGTGGGTGCTGTGGAAACCACCACCCACCTACCCCCTCCCTTTTTCCACTCTCACCGCACCCTCCCTGCTCTCCCCCATCGGCACCCCCACCCTCTCGCAGGGCTCTTACCTGGATGCCGTAGCGTTCTCTCATGGAGGAGCGCATGCAGCAGGAGACAGCCATAAAGGCACATGGGTCCAGGAGGGGCATGCAGAGACACCAGCCGAAGTGGGAGGCCGTCTGACACTGAAAACAGGGGAAGCACCACAAGGCACAGCAACCTGGGAGACACACACACACAATTGAAGGTCAACGTACAGTCATGACCAAAAGTTTTGAGAATGACACAAATATTAACTTCCACAAAGTTTGCTGATTCAGTGTCTTTAGATATTTTTGTCTAATGTTACTATGGAATACTGAAGTATAATTACAAGCATTTCATAAGTGACAAAGGCTTTTATTGACAATTACATGAAGTTGATGCAAAGAGTCAATATTTGCAGTGTTGCCCTTTCTTTTTCAAGACCTCTGCAATCCGCCTTGACATGCTGTCAATTAACTTCTGGACCACACTGATGGCAGCCCATTCTTGCATAATCAATGCTTGGAGTTTCTCATAATTTGTGGGGTTTTGTTTTTCCACCCGCCTCTTGAGGATTGACCACAAGTTCTCAATGGGATTAAGGTCTGGGGAGTTTCTGGCCATGGACCCAAAATATTGATCTTTTGTTCCCTGAGCCACTTAGTTATCACTTTTGCCTTATGGCAAGGTGCTCCATCATGCTGGAAAATGCATTGTTCGTCACCAAACTGTTCCTGGATGGTTGGGAGAAGTTGCTCTCAGAGGATGTGTTGGTACCATTCTTTATTCATGGCTGTGTTCTTAGACAAAGTTGTGAGTGAGCCCACTACCTTGACTGAGAAGCTACCCCATACATGAATGGTCTCAGGATGCTTTACTGTTGGCATGACACAGGACTGATGGTAGCGCTCACCTTGTCTTCTCCAGACAAGCTGCTTTTTTCCGGATGCCCCAAACAATCGGAAATGGGATTCATCAGAGAAAATGACTTTACCCCAATCCTCAGCAGTCCAATCCCTGTACCTTTTGCAGAATATCAGTCTGTCCCTGATGTTTTTCCTGGAGAGAATTGGCTTATTTGCTGCCCTTCTTGACACCAGGCCACCCCTCAAAAGTCTTCGCCTCACTGTGCGTGCAGATGCACTCACACCTGCCTGCTGCCATTCTTTAGCAAGCTCTGTACTGGTGGTGCCCCGATCCCGCGGCGGAATCAACCATAGGAGACAGTCCTGGCACTTGCTGGACTTTCTTGGGCGCCCTAAACCCTTCTTCACAACAATTGACCTGCTCTCCTTGAAGTTCTTGATGATCTGATAAATGGTTGATTTAGGTGCATTCTTACTGGCAGCAATATCCTTGGCTGTGAAGCCAAGGTTTTGTTGCAAAGCAATGATGATGGCACGTGTTTCCTTGCAGGTAACCATGGTTGACAGAGGAAGAACAATGATTCCAAGCACCACCCTCCTTTTGAAGCTTCCAGTCTGTTATTCGAACTCAATCAACATGGCAGAGTGATCTCCAGCCTTGTACTCCTCAACACTCACACCTGTGTTAACGAGAGATTCACTGACATGAGGTCAGCTGGTCCTTTTGTGGCAAGGCTGAGATGCAGTGGAAATGTTTTTGGGAGGATTCTGTTCATTTGCATGGAAAAGAGGAACTTTGCAATTAATTGCAATTCATCTGATCACTATTCATAACATTCTGGAGTAAAGGCAAATTGCCATCATACAAACTGAGGCAGCAGAACTTGTGAAAAATTATATTTATGTCATTCTCAAAACTTTTGGCCACGACTGTAGTATGTAACACTTGATAGTTCATATACAACATATTAGAATGTCATGAAACAATGTTTGATCATAGAGTGAAAATAGAGGAAAAACTATAAACAAATGTATGTAAATTAACTCATTTTCAACACATATTTCTCCTCTCCCGATCTTTCTTCCTTCTCTCCGTCGATCATTTATCCTAACTTCCTCCCTCTGCCCCTCTCCTTCAGTCTCTAGAGAGCTCTCGAACAACCACAGATCAAATCTTTATTTTTAAGGAAACCGACTAATAAGTATACGATAATGTATGGGCAGGGATGGCATCAAAATAATTCAGCTTTCTCTCCTGTTCACTGTGGATGTTGGTGTAAAATGTCCTGATAAAACCAACCCTATCCCACCCTGTAACGTTTAAGGATCTGATTTTACCAGTTTATTGACATTCCAGTAACACAGCCCCCACTGTGTTACTGGAATGTGACGTCACACATTTGGTTCGAGCTTCCTGTTTTTCATTATCCAGTGAGGTCGTTTCTCCTAGACCCCCCCATCCCATGTAAGATTTGCAAAGGAAATGTAGCTTTAAAACTGCAACATTTTCTCTTAGCCTCAGGACAATACGTGTAGAATAGCATTATAAAACTGCACATGTTTCTCTCTGCACCATGTCAAAATGTGTTTCAAGTGCAGGAAGTTAGCTGATTTCCCTGGGGAGGTCGGTTCCCTGGGGCCGGGGGGTATCAGGTATATGTCTGGTTGTTGGTACAGTATTCTCTCAGTAAATCAAAGTATATGAAGTGCAAGATTCTTCGAACTAGTCTCTAGTCACGACAGACTGATTTTAATTTAAATATATAACAAATATATTCTCTGAAAGAAGAGCCCGAGGAAAGAAATAACCCAAAAATATATATACATTACAAAATAAAAACATAAATCTAGATTTCGTTCTGGGTTTTGAGATGAGCATATTAGGTAAGTGACTCTATGATGACTTACAGGTGCCCATGTCAGAGCAGCAGTCACACAGTCCTGTGCTCCATTCCCCCGACCTCTGGGTGGTTGTTACAGTGGTGATCTGCTGCTGGTGGACAGCCATGGCTACACCACACCCAAGGAGAAAGAAGGAGATAGGGAGAAAGGGAAGGAGGGAGGAAGAGAAGGGATAAAGAAGGGAAGGAAGGGAGGGAGGGAAGGAAGGAAGAAAGGGGGGGAGGAAGAGAAGGAATTACATTTAGTGGGGAGAGAAATGCATCGGTCTGATAAGAGGTTTTAAATCCATGAAAGGAAGTAGTTACACTGAACAAAAATATAAACGCAACACGCAACAATTTCTAAGATTTTACTGAGTTACAGTTCAAATAAGGAAATCAGTCAATTGATATAAATGAATTAGGCCCTAATCTACGGATTTCACGTGACTGGGAATACATATTTGAAAAGGGTAGGGGCGTGGATTAAAAAAACAGTCCGTATCTGGTGTGACCACTATTTGCCTCATGGAACAAGACACATGTCCTTCGCATAGAGTTGATCAGGCTGTTGATTGTGGCCTGTGGAATGTTGCCCCAATTCTCTTCAGAGGCTGTGCGAAGTTACTGAATATTAGCGGGAACTGGAACTCGCTGTCGTACACATCGATACTTGTCTTATGCCTGCCCATAACTCCACCCCCACCCTGGAGCACTCTGTTCACAACGTTGACATCAGCAAACCGCTGGCCCACATGTCGCCATGCACGCGGTCTGCCATCTGCCTGGCACAGTTGAAACTGACGTTCATCCGTGAAGAGCACACTTCACCAGCATGGCAGTGGCAATTGAAGGTGAGCAATTGCATCCTGAAGTTGGTTACAACACCAAACTGCAGTCAGGTCAAGATCCTGGTCAGGACGAAGAGCATGCAGATGAGCTTCCCTGAGACGTTTATGACAGTTTGTGCAGAAATTCTTCAGTTGTGTAAACCCACATTTCCATCAGCTGTCTGGGTGGCTGGTCTCAGACAATCCCGCAGGTGAAGAAGCCGGATGTGGAGGTCCTAGGCTGCCATGGTTACATGTGGTCTGCGGTTGTGGGGCTTTTTGGACATACTTCCAAATTCTCTATAATGACGGCATATGGTAGAGAAATGAACATGAAATTATCTGGAAACAGCTCTGGTGGACATGCCTGCAGTCAGCATGCCAATTTCACGCTCCCTCAAAACTTAAGACAACTGTGGCATTGTGCTGTGTGACATTTTAGAGTAGCCTTTAATTGTCCCCAGTACAAGGTGCACCTGTGTAATGATCATGATGTTTAATCAGCTTCTTGATATGCCACAGCTGTCAGGTGGATGGATTATCTTGGCAAAGGAGAAATGCTCACTAACAGGGATGCAAACTAATTTGTGCACAACATTTTAGAGAAATAAGCATTTTGTGTATATGAAACATTTTGGGGATCTTTTCTTTCAGTTCATTAAACATGGGACCAACACTTTTTCTATTCAGTATACATGTAACATTTCCCCAAAAAGTTTTGTTGTTGCTGCAAACAATGACCTGTGCCTGTATCAAATAATGTTGAAGATTAATATTGAATAATATCAAAGATTCACTTTGAAAATCATCATGATTGCTCTATCTGTAGGATGATTTTCTGATATGACTGCAGTACCAACTTTTCTATGACGTAAAATCATACATTCCCTTCCTTATACTAACACATTTTACAGCCAATACCGTTCAGTCACCTTGCTAGATACGATAACTGACCCACCACATGCACATTACAATTATATGAAATGATAGGCTATGCAAAGTACTCATTGTTTTCTGACAGATATATTAATTGAACCTTACTTTTGATTGATTAAATTATTATAGTTTCGTGAATCTTTAGGATGCCCAGGCCACATCGGGTTACAAGACACTATTTGCAATAGCAAAAGGAAATAATTATATATTGACGTTTACATATACGGTATACATAAATACACACGAAAACGAAAGACTATTGAAAAACAAAACCCTGATATTTCAATTATATAGTGTATCTTGTCGAATCTTCCATGCTTTTGAAATAAGATTTGCAACCATGAAGACTTATTTTCTAATTAACCATTCATGTTTCTCTTCATCACTAATTCAGAGTAGTTCTGGTTTCTTATTAGTGGGGAAAGTATAAACACACCTCATTGGATTAAATCAAATAGCCAAATAAGTCATGTTAGTTTAACATACAAGATCCATTATCGCAATGAACGTCTACAATAGAATATTGAAGAGACTGAAACCAAAAGAGGACGGTTTTAACCGCAATGTGCTATTAGTTGAAGATGGTATGTGTTTTTAGAAATTGGCAACTAGCTTTACAGATACATGTAATTTGTAATCTTACCTTTCTATTCGTATTAACTATAAAGCCTGAGAAGAGAGAAGTTGCAACACAGGGATCAACGGTTGTTCTGTTTCGGGATGTGGCGGCAGGCAGCCTAAAACACCCACAATGGAAGTTGGCCTCGGTGGAGTTTCGTTTTACAGAAATAGAGGTGCGGGCAATGTAACGCCTGGACGGTCCACCACACTTTAGCGATAAACCTTGTTGAGTACAGTTAGTGTGGGTTCAGTGAAATTATGATGAATATCAGGATGATATTACTGATGATTATTACTTTATTACTGTGCTATCTACAAGTAGGTACACTCTAAAAATCTGACATACTCATTACAGAGTATGGGATTGATTGAAGCTCAATTTTAAATTCAAATCTCCCTACCATCATATCTAAGATAGTATGACAACCGGGGCGTGTATTCATTGATGCCAAGGGTAGCTAGAATTCTTTCTTTTTTTTATGTAAAAGTTTTTAGTTTTTATTAACCTTTATTTAAACAGGTGAACAAGCTGAGACAGTCTCTTTTACAGTTGTGCCCTGTGATACAAAAAAAACAGTAATCAATAAGAATTTAAAACCAAACAAAATAAAATTATATAAAATGTACAAGATGGAGATTAAAGCTATTAAAATAAATAAACTTCTATAAGAAAAACACACATTACAAAAAGCAATCACAGTTTATAATAAAAAGTTCATGTAATGTGCATTTAAACTGTTTCACAGGCACCAAAACATCTAACTGGAGTTCTTTCGGCGATTTATTCCATGACTAGAATACGGGGTATCTCTAGCACTAGCATGTCATGTGACTGCGATTATAACGGTGATTCTGATCCAACCATTCATTCATACATTGTTGTGTCCCTGGCCCGTTAGGATGGAAGTTCAATATGTAGCTAGATGTAGAAGGCTAATGTTAACTAGCTAACGATGCCCATGAAAGGAAGTTAGGCTAGCGGGCAAGCATTTTAGCCAGGTAACCTTGGAAAACAAAAAATAAAAGCGCGCACTGTATGACAGACTTATAGACTTTTTTGTCAACATGAAAGAAAGGAGGATGGCGGAGGATGGCATTGGCGTTTCTCTACTAGTAGGGTGAGTGAACATGTTTTTCTACTTGCAAACACACGCACACACAGAAATCAGAAACCATGGACAGCCACATCATATTTAGCTTACGTTGATTGGACTACGTTGTTTTCCGTATCTTTTAGTTGTCACTGTATTAGACTAAGCAGAGGTGATTACATGATGTTGACATTTTGAAGTTGAAATGGTGCTGGAATAGTTGAGACAGCTCCTGTTTTCTTTCAGACTTGTGGTAACTCTGTGGGTCTACATTACTTACCACGCTGTACGTCGTGTAACTGTTTGTTACATGCAATATGCTTTGTGGACTTCACCAGACAGATATTGCTCTCCAGTTTAGTGATAAAACAAAGGTGTGGTTGAATTTATTCGGCTACTATCTTCCTATTGTCTCGGCCTTAGGCCTATATATCACGGTCGAAAGGCATATGAAAGGTTGTAGAAGAAAAAAAACGCAATATCACAACACTAGTCAAAGGTTTAAATACACCTACTCATTCAAGGGTTTTTCTTCATTTGCTCTATTTTTTACATTGTAGAATAAAGAGTGAAGACATCAAAACTATGAAATAATACATAACCGCCGGACCCAACCCCCCACTGAACCGCCTTCGGCCCGCGGACTGACACCACCCCGACGACCCCGGACGCAGCCCCTTGCGCTACCACGCACGAGAGACCGCGAGATGGGCCGCACAACGAACTTCCAACGGTTCCGAGAGGAGGGCGACGGAGCGACTGCTCCCCCAGCCACGGCTCGAGCCCAAACTGAAGGGTGTGCAATGTAAATGCCCACTGAGTTGACATTCTGAACCTTGTTTGAAGTCAGTAGGTCACATGACCAAAGAGCTATTGAAATTAGAAAATTAGAAACATTTATGTAAAAACGTGTGGACTAACTAAAGGGTATGCAATGTGTAGGCCCACTCAGTCAATAGCTAGTTAAGGCCAGTCAACAACAGCTGACCTCGACACAAAAGCTAGCTCACGTCCAAATACCAGTGCTACATTTTTCCACAAAACATAAAGGGAAAGGAATGGGGGATACCTACAGTTGAAGTTTACAAATTGAAGAAGAAAAAAACTATTTAAATACATTTTAGAATGTGGTCTGAATGCACTGTGTGTGACACACAGTTGAAGTCGGAAGTTTACATACACTTAGGTTGGAGTCATTAAAACTCATTTTTCAACCACTCCACAAATTTCTTGTTAACAAACTGTAGTTTTTGAAGTTGCTTAGGACATCTACTTTGTGCATGACACAAGTAATTTTTTCAACAATTGTTTACAGACAGATTATTTCACTTAGAATTCACTGTATCACAATTCCAGTGGGTCAGAAGTTTACATACACTAAGTTGACTGTGCCTTTTAAACAGCTTGGAAAATTCCAGAAAATGATGTCATGGCTTTAGAAGCACCTGATAAGCTAATTTACATCATTTGAGTCTATTGGAGGTGTACATGTGGATGTATTTCAAGGCCAACCTTCAAACTCAGTGCCCCTTTACTTGACATCATGGGAAAATCAAAAGAAATCAGCCAAGACCTCAGAAAAAAATTGTAGACCTCCACAAGTCTGGTTCATCCTTGGGAGCAATTTCCAAATGCCTGAAGGTACCTCGTTCATCTTTACAAACAATAGTATGCAAGTATAAACACCATGGGACCACGCAGCCGTCATAATGCTCAGGAAGACGTGTTCTGTCTTCTAGAAATGAACGTACTTTGGTGTAAAAAAGTGCAAATCAATCACAGAACAACAGCAAAGGACCTTGTGACGATGCTGGAGGAAACAGGTACAAAAGTATCTAAATCCACAGTAAAACAAGTCCTATATTGACATAACCTGAAAGGCCGCTCAGTAAGGAAGAAGCCACTGTTCCAAAACCGCCATAAAAAGCCAGACTACGGTTTGCAACTGCACATGGGGACGAAGATCGTACTTTTTGGTCTAATGAAACAAAAATAGAACTGCTTGGCCATAATGACCATTGTTATGTTTGGAGGAAAAAGGGGGAGGCTTGCAAGCCAAAGAACCCCATCCCAACTGTGAAGCACGGAGGTGGCAGCATCATGTTGTGAGGGTGCTTTGCTGCAGGAGGGACTGGTTGCACTTCACAAAATAGATGGCATCATGAGGGAGAAAATTATGTGGATATATTGAAGCAACATCTCAAGACATCAAATCATCAAATCAAATTTTATTTGTCACATACACATGGTTAGCAGATGTTAATGCGAGTGTAGCGA
This sequence comes from Oncorhynchus clarkii lewisi, assembly GCF_045791955.1. Lineage (NCBI taxonomy): Eukaryota > Metazoa > Chordata > Actinopteri > Salmoniformes > Salmonidae > Oncorhynchus > Oncorhynchus clarkii. The sequence goes on from NC_092155.1 coordinate 21,282,279, forward strand.
AATGCTTGTGCTTCTAGTTCCGACAATGCAGTAATAACCAACAAGTAATCTAACTAACAATTCCAAAACTACTGTCTTATACACAGTGTAAGGGGATAAAGAATATGTACATAAGGATATATGAATGAGTGATGGTACAGAGCAGCATAGGCAGGATACAGTAGATGGTATCGAGTACAGTATATACATGAGGTGAGTATGTAAACAAAGTGGCATAGTTAAAGTGGCTAGTGATACATGTATTACATAAGGATGCAGTCGATGATATAGAGTACAGTATATACGTATGCATATGAGATGAATAATGTAGGGTAAGTAACATTATATAAGGTAGCATTGTTTAAAGTGGCTAGTGATATATTTACATCATTTCCCATCAATTCCCATTATTAAAGTGGCTGGAGTTGAGTCAGTGTCAGTGTGTTGGCAGCAGCCACTCAATGTTAGTGGCGGCTGTTTAACAGTCTGATGGCCTTGAGATAGAAGCTGTTTTTCAGTCTCTCGGTCCCAGCTTTGATGCACCTGTACTGACCTCGCCTTCTGGATGATAGCGGGGTGAACAGGCAGTGGCTCGGGTGGTTGATGTCCTTGATGATCTTTATGGCCTTCCTGTAACATCGGGTGGTGTAGACATCAGGCAGGAAGATAAAGCTTGGTCGCAAATGGGTCTTCCAAATGGACATTGACCCCAAGCATCCTTCCAACGTTGTGGCAAAATGGCTTAAGGACAACCAAGACAAGGTATTGGAGTGGCCATCACAAAGCCCTGACCTCAATCCTACAGAACATTTGTGGGCAGAACTGAAAAAGCGTGTGCGAGCAAGGACGCCTACAAAACTGACTCCGTTGCATCAGCTCTGTCAGGAGGAATTGACCAAAATTCCCCCAACTTATTGTGGGAAGCTTGTGGAAAGCTACCCGATGCATTTGACCCAAGTTAAGCAATTTAAAGGCAATGCTACCAAATACGAATTGAGTGTATGTAAACTTCTGGCCCACTGGGAATGTGATGAAATAAATAAATCATTCTCTCTACTAATATTCTGACATTTCACATTCTTAAAAAAAAGTGGTGATCCTAACTGACCTAAAACAGGGATTTTTTTACTAGGATTAAATGTCAGGAATAGTGAAAAACTGAGTTTAAATGTATTTGGCTAAGGTGTCTGTAAACTTCGACTTCAACTGTAGGCAGTTGTACAACTGAATGCATTCATCTGAATTGTGTCTCCACATTTAACCCAACCCCTCTGAATCAGAGAGGTGCAAGGGGCTGCCTTAAATCGACATCCACGTCGTCGGTGCCTAGCTAGCTAACGTACAAAAGTTCAAAACCAACACCAACTTTGGACAAATTGTCATTACTGCTACCTTACAATGCATGCAATGGACTTTTTGTAACACGAGCTAACGATCTACTACATAGTCCAAGCTACGGTAAGAGCTAGCCATTTTTCACTGTCCCGACAGGACACAACTCAAACTGTAGCTGAGAAAACAAATGCACATGTAAACAGTGTGTTGTGCACTTCAGTGGGCCAATCAGTGTATGATTGCTAGCGTCAGAAAAACAAACCAGTCTCGAACATCTAAAATAGATTCCAGTGCGCTCCTTCGCCTGTCTTCTTGACATTTTTATACAAATATTGTCTGATCAACAGTGCCATTTGACCGTCTTGATTGTATTTACAGCTCTGATCTGGATACTGGACAAGCCCATACGTTGGATATTGGACAAATTCTGTCAACAACTCTGCAGTGCATGGCCATTCCAATGGCACAGGGTGAGGTGAAGGGATGGGGCTAATGCACTCCCCCAACCCAGATTTTATATTTGTATAGGGTATATAACTCTGCAATGCTTTTTAGGCCAGAAACAAGCTGTCAATGGCACAAGAAAGACGTGGCTCTTGTGTACATGGTATATGTTCAAGTTTCTATGGCTGAGTTATACAACCTTCAAAAATCCTTGACCTAAAAACGTTTTCCTTTACTTCGCTTTCAATCAGTATTGAGTCATATTTTACAATGTAAGACTGTCGCAATCAATTGAGATATTCATCTTTTGAAAACTGTAAACAATTACTCTTGACTGTCCATGGTAAATTCTAAACAAACTTTAATAGTTAGTTCAAAACTGATTTGAGCTATTAGAGGGCAACAGCCAGCAGACCAGCGTTTAAACCAGCAACCCTTGCAGTTATGCAAGCACATTACATGTGCCATTAATGCCCAGACCTTTTGGCAGAGGCCAAATTAAAGGGTACAATAGCACTGCAAATGGCATCCTTGGTTGCCTTGCCACCGTGATATTTGGGCCTAAGGCCGAGATAATAAGAAGACACAGTGGCAGAATTTAGTCCAATCAAGTAATTGTGTGTCTAAATATGATGTGGCTGTCAATGGACTGACTTGTGTGTGTGTGTGTGTGTGTGTGTGTGTGTGTGTGTGTGTGTGTGTGTGTGTGTGTGTGTGTGTGTGTGTGTGTGTGTGTGTCTGCAATTGATAAAACAGGACCATGTATGCAAAACAAGTGTTTCTGAGCTTATGTCAATATTATACAGGTAAGTTAAAGGTTACAGAAAATCAGGAATGGAGACAGGCACTATAGACCTCTGTATATGAGTGACTGTGTCTCCCACACCGGCAGCCGTGCTGCTGCTCCAGTTTTAACTGTTCTGCCTGCGGCTATGGAATCCTGACCTGTTCACCGGACGTGCTACCTGTCCCAGACCTATTATTTGACCATGCTGATAATTTATGAACATTTGAACATCTTGGCCATGTTCTGTTGTAATCTCCACCCGGCACAGCCAGAAGAGGACTGGCCACCCCTCATAGCCTGGTTCCTCTTTAGGTTTCTTCCTAGGTTTTGGCCTTTCTAGCCAACGTGCTTCAACACCTGCATTGCTTGCTGTTTGGGGTTTTAGGCTGGGTTTCTGTACAGCACTTTGAGATATCAGCTGATGTATGAAGGGCTATATAAATACATTTGATTTGATTTGTTGTTATGTTGAGCACCTACTGATCAAAAAAATATATTTTCTAAATTAAATGTATTGCTACAAAACAAAGGTTTAAGAAAATAGCTTACTCAGTCAAGCATGGTGGTCTTAAAAGAAAAGCTTGCTTTCAGATAATAAAAAAAAAGATTGAAAAGGTAGTGGATTGGGATTTGTGTGGTGTGTGAATAATCCAATACTTTAACTTGTATGTGGTACATATCACATTATTGTGGTAGTAAAAAGCGGCAATATTACCCAGGGACAGTAGAGGGCGATGATCTGGTAATAGCCATCTACGGCCAAACAAGGAAGTGATGACACACTTAAACAAAGAACAGTGAATTGCCGTCCCTAGGAGGGGTGCGTCACTTGAGTGGGTTGAGTCACTGATGTGATCTTCCTGTCTGGGTTGGCGCTCCCCCTTGGGTTGTGCCATGGCGGAGATCTTTGTGGGCTATACTCGGCCTTGTCTCAGGATGGTAAGTTGGTGGTTGAAGATATCCCTCTAGTGGTGTGGGGGCTGTGCTTTGGCAAAGTGGGTGGGGTTATATCCTTCCTGTTTGGCCCTGTCCGGGGGTATCATCGGATGGGGCCACAGTGTCTCATGACCCCTCCTGTCTCAGCCTCCAGTATTTATGCTGCAGTAGTTTATGTGTCGGGGGGCTAGGGTCAGTTTGCTATATCTGGAGTACTTCTCCTGTCTTATCCGGTGTCCTGTGTGAATTTAAGTATGCTCTCTCTAATTCACTCTTTCTCAATCTCGGAGGACCTGAGCCCTAGGCTGCTGCTCCAGTTTCAACTGCTCTGCCTGCAGCTATGGAATCCTGACCTGTTCCCCCGGACGTGCTACCTGTCCCAGACCTATTATTTGACCATGCTGATCATTTATGAACATTTGAACATCTTGGCCATGTTCTGTTATAATCTCCACCCGGCACAGCCAGAAGAGGACTGGCCACCCCTCATAGCCTGGTTCCTCTTTAGGTTTCTTCCTAGGTTTTGGCCTTTCTAGCCAACGTGCTTGAAAGGCCAACATGCTTCAACACCTGCATTGCTTGCTGTTTGGGGTTTTAGGCTGGGTTTCTGTACAGCACTTTGAGATATCAGCTGATGTATGAAGGGCTATATAAATAAATTTGATTTGATTTGAATTTCATAAAAATGCAAATTGTAAAACATTTAAAAAGTTATCCTTTTTAGATAAAACTATACTAAATATATTAATGTCACCGAATAATTTATTAAAACACTGTTTTTCAATGAAGGTGTACAGTAGCCTCCACAACACTCTATAGAGTAGCACCATGGTGTAGCTGGAGGACAGCTAGCTTCCATCCTCCTCTGGGTACATTGACTTCAATACAAAACCTAGTAGGTTCGTGGTTCTCACCCCCTTCCATACTTGCAAAGTAATTATGAAAACTTCCGGAGGACGTCCAACCTATCAGAGCTCCTGCAGCATGAACTGACATGTCGTCCACCCAATCAAAGGATCAGATAATTAATCTAGTACTGAAAGCATAAGGTACAGCTGGCTTGCACTGCAGTGCATAAAATGTGATGAGTAGTTGACTTAGAGAGAGAAAGACAATAGTTTTGAACAAATTAACCTAGAAAATGCAGGTAGCTAGTTTAGCCTAGTCAAACAGAGGGATGCTATGTTAGCTAGCTGGCTATGACTCTCCAACACAACACTGGAACTCTTCCAACTCAAGGTAAGCTTTTGGTTTTCCCAATTCATTGCCCCCGGGCCCGCCGGTGTAAGTGCTATACTGCTTACTGACTGCACACTAACATTACTGCATGATTGTAGCAGGTTTACTAACACTTTAGTTATATTAGCTATGTTGACTATGACATTACTTTAGCTTATATCGGGACAATGATGTAGGCTGTGTGTAGCAGTTATGATATGGTTTGGAAAGTTTTTTTTTCACCTGGTCACATACAGCTGATGTATTGTGCATTGAAGTCCACAAACGAAGGGAAAAAGGGAGAGGAGGTGAGCATTTAGACGCAAAAAGGAATACAACGTAGCTGTTATCTTGTATCAAATAAAATTGTATTAGTCGCATGCGCCGAATACAACCTTACAGTGAAATGATTACAGTGCCTTGCGAAAGTATTTGGCCCCCTTGAACTTTGCGACCTTTTGCCACATTTCAGGCTTCAAACATAAAGATATAAAACTGTATTTTTTTGTGAAGAATCAACATCAAGTGGGACACAATCATGAAGTGGAATGACATTTATTGGATATTTCAAACTTTTTTAACAAATCAAAAACTGTGAAAAATTGGGCGTGCAAAATTATTCAGCCCCCTTAAGTTAATACTTTGTAGCGCCACCTTTTGCTGCGATTACAGCTGTAAGTCGCTTGGGGTATTATCAGTTTTGCACATCGAGAGACTGACATTTTTTCCCATTCCTCCTTGCAAAACAGCTCGAGCTCAGTGAGGTTGGATGGAGAGCATTTGTGAACAGCAGTTTTCAGTTCTTTCCACAGATTCTCGATTGGATTCAGGTCTGGACTTTGACTTGGCCATTCTAACACCTGGATATGTTTATTTTTGAACCATTCCATTGTAGATTTTGCTTTATGTTTTGGGTCATTGTCTTGTTGGAAGACAAATCTCCGTCCCAGTCTCAGGTCTTTTGCAGACTCCATCAGGTTTTCTTCCAGAATGGTCCTGTATTTGGCTCCATCCATCTTCCCATCAATTTTAACCATCTTTCCTGTCCCTGCTGAAGAAAAGCAGGCCCAAACCATGATGCTGCCACCACCATGTTTGACAGTGGGGATGGTGTGTTCAGGGTGATGAGCTGTGTTGCTTTTACGCCAAACATAACGTTTTGCATTGTTGCCAAAAAGTTCAATTTTGGTTTCATCTGACCAGAGCACCTTCTTCCACATGTTTGGTGTGTCTCCCAGGTGGCTTGTGGCAAACTTTAAACAACACTTTTTATGGATATCTTTAAGAAATGGCTTTCTTCTTGCCACTCTTCCATAAAGGCCAGATTTGTGCAATATACGACTGATTGTTTTCCTATGGACAGAGTCTCCCACCTCAGCTGTAGATCTCTGCAGTTCATCCAGAGTGATCATGGGCCTCTTGGCTGCATCTCTGATCAGTCTTCTCCTTGTATGAGCTGAAAGTTTAGAGGGACGGCCAGGTCTTGGTAGATTTGCAGTGGTCTGATACTCCTTCCATTTCAATATTATCGCTTGCACAGTGGTCCTTGGGATGTTTAAAGCTTGGGAAATCTTTTTGTATCCAAATCCGGCTTTAAACTTCTTCACAACAGTATCTCGGACCTGCCTGGTGTGTTCCTTGTTCTTCATGATGCTCTCTGCGCTTTTGACGGACCTCTGAGACTATCACAGTGCAGGTGCATTTATACGGAGACTTGATTACACACAGGTGGATTGTATTTATCATCATTAGTCATTTAGGTCAACATTGGATCATTCAGAGATCCTCACTGATCTTCTGGAGAGAGTTTGCTGCACTGAAAGTAAAGGGGCTGAATAATTTTGCACGCCCAATTTTTCAGTTTTTGATTTGTTAAAAAAGTTTGAAATATCCAATAAATGTCGTTCCACTTCATGATTGTGTCCCACTTGTTGTTGATTCTTCACAAAAAAATACAGTTTTATATATTTATGTTTGAAGCCTAAAATGTGGCAAAAGGTCGCAAAGTTCAAGGGGGCCGAATACTTTCGCAAGGCACTGTACTTTCAAGCCCCTAATCAACAATGCAGATAAGAATAAGAGATAAAAGTAACAAGTAATTAAAGAGCAGCAGTAAAATAACAATAGCGATACTATGTACAGGGGGGTACCAACACAGAGTCAATGTGCGGGGGCCCTCGTTAGTTGAGGTAGTATGTACATGTAGGTAGAGTTATTAAAGTGACTATGCATAGATGACAACAGAGCGTAGCAGTGGCGTTTCCGTCATAAGGGGTGCCATGCAAATAGTCTGGGTAGCCATTTGACTAGACGTTCAGGAGTCTTTTGGCTTTATATCAAGGCTTTTGGAATATGGTTACTGGTAAATGGTATGGTGTTTTTTGTTCTTGACCAAATCGGCTTCATTTTATATCCGACATGTATTATTTTGTTACCTTTCATTCAGTTGTCCATATCAATTAACCTGAGCGTACCTAGAACTACTGCCACTCTCGTTGTCGGAGAGTCATAGAGAATGCATTCGGCATCATGGCTGCAAAGATTAGGATTCTTGGTTGTCCAATCGAGTGTACCCCTGAAAAGGCTAAGACCATTGTGAGGGCATGTGTGGCCTCCACAACTACCTGTCTTCCACAGATGAAGCTCATGAGCCAAACGCTAGATACGTCCCTCCCTTCTGGTAACTACCAACCTGGAGAGTGGAGGAGGGTTGTGGCAACAATCTCCAAGAGCCAGCGAGACTCGGCTAGCAAGTGAAACAAGAAACAAGCTCAGGGACTTCTTCCTCTTGACCCTGGACTTGTCATGGCAGGAAGACAAGGTTAGGAGAGTACAACTCAACCCAAGGCCAGCAAATACTGCAGAATAGGCCTTTGTTTGGATTGCAAACACACACACCCCTCGATGGACGTACACAGTTATTTGTGTGCACTGTAAACCAAAGTACATTGTACTAAAATGTAGAGTTCTAATCTTGTTCGTAAATTGAAACCTGATTCTATGACATCTGTGCTCCCCAAGCTCTTGTTTAAGCCTGGGGTGGAATAAGTCATCACCTCTATCCCTGTACATCTACACGTGTAACATCATATGATTTCCTTTTCATCAGCAAGTAATATTATACAGTATAGAGAGAAACCCCTGCACAGTATACCATTTACGATGTGGGAACTGGCACCTAGACCAAAATGAAAGGAAGAACATGTATAAATCCATTTGTACCGCTTGCAACTGTCAACAGGAAGAAGTACCAAAAATGTAGCGTTTATGTAAATGATTTGTGAGATGTGCATAATGAAACCGCATGGGAACGTCTGAGATGTTGTTAGTAATGCATTCAGCTACAAGTGTTTGTGCCCGACAAGGCTATAACCTATAAAATCATATCAGGAAAGAGTAACAAAATGTGTAGTCAACATGTAGTAATTATTAGTTTATGATAAATCAGTTGTAATCAAACAATCATTTTATTCATCTTGTGAAGGACAGTGTTCTGGTTTTCCTGTCAAACAGACAGTCTGATGTAATTGTGTCATGTAAAGTATTTGGGTCAGCCAGAATCCTTCACAGCAGTGCATTTATTTTCCTGTGTTGTGGACATTCAGTACTGAGAGAGACTTGGTCATTTCTTCAAACAATCCTCTTTATTTAATATCAATTCATTATTGCAAAAAATATATATTTTACCAGCCCAGCCGATAATGATACCGTCAGCCCAACAGTCTAGACTGCTGGACTGAGAGTCTTCCCTTTACAGACAATGCACAGTTAATATAGCTAATACCCAGAATGCTTGGTTCCACCCGTCCCATAGGGGCGGCAGGTAGCCTAGTGTTGGACTAGTAACCGAAAGGTTGCAAGATCAAATCCCCGAGCTGACAAAGTAAAAAATCTGTCGTTCTGCCCTTGAACAAGGCAGTTAAGTTAAGGCACTGTTCCTAGGCCGTCATTGAAAATAAGAATTTGTTCTAAACTGACTTGCCTAGTGAAATAAAGGATTGGGGGTCACCATAAAGCCACGTTGGGCTCATCCTGTCTTTATCTGGACCTGGCATTATCTTAACCCCCGACCCCGGCCTAATTTCCCAGACACCAGGATGTCTAAGGACCATGCAGGCCTTTGTTCTATTCCAGCTAAACATACACCATAGCTTGTCTATGGAATGCAGGCTCAATCAGACCGGAGACATATGTCTCCCGTGCACCACTAATCATAGAATGGAATGTGGATGTTTGATTTTTTTATCACTGAGACATCAATCAATTGGCAGCTTCAAGCCATCTCTTGTAAAACCCATGTCCTCGACTAGCTGCAGGAAGCTAGAGTGGACACCATAAAACTCAGCATTAGCAGGGACAGATATATCTTACTGTTTGTTAAGTAAATAATTGTTAAATATCCACCAAATAAGGTGAATACATATTTTTTTTTTTACCTCACACCGTTTATAAACGCAACAATGACCATAGCCACAGCTTCCAGTTTTGCATTTGTTAGTAGTGTGGCATCCATCCAGGTCAACTATGCAAAGTTGTAAAAAAGCAGAACAAGTCAACACATGTAAGACCTTCAGTGATACTGAGAGAACCAACCTGTTTGTCCATATTGTGTTTTTGGTTCTCTCAGACTGGGCTTCGATGCCCCCTCCTTTATCCAGCAGGAACTCCACTTCAACATGATCCTCTGTAGCAGCCAGGATTAGAGGAGTGAAACCTGGGGACAGACAGTTTGATTACTCTCCAACAACAACATATACAGATACAGACTCCCCCACTTCTACACACGTATGATCAAGTTCCCTAAAAGATGGACAAATCAATATGGAAATATAGCTACTTGGCGTACAGTACCAGTCAAAAGTTTGGACAAACCTACTCGTTCGAGGGTTTTGCTTTATTTTTACTATTTTTCTACATTGTAGAATAATAGTGAAGACATCAACGCTAAGAAATAAGACATATGGAATCATGTAGGAACAAAAAAAGTGTGAAACAAATCAAAATATATTTTATATTTGAGATTCTTAAAAGTAGCCACCCTTTGCCTTGATGACAACTTTGCACACTATTGGCATTCTCTCAACCATGAGGTGTTCACCTGGAATGCATTTCAATTAACAGGTGTGCCTTGTTAAAAGTTAATTTGTGGAATTTCTTTCCTTCTTAATGCATTTGAGCCAATCAGTTGTGTTGTGACAAGGTAGGGGTGGTATACAGAAGATAGCCATATTTGGCAAAAGACCAAGTCTATATGACAAGAACAGTTCAAATCAGCAAAGAGAAATGACAGTCCATCATTACTTTAAAACATGAAGGTCAGTCAATCTGGAACATTTCAAGAACTTTTCAAGGTGCGTTGGGTCATTGTCAACAGGACAATGACCCAACCAATGGCGCGTCAGGGATTTTGGGCCCCATGAAAAGATATCACATTGGGCCCCACCACCACAGGCCACACCAACCCTGCGCAATTGCTGTAACCACACACCTCCAGAACCCAATCGACCCATTCAAAGCTTTAAATAACTATACCTTTGCAGGCTTGCAACTATCTTGTAGTCCAATATTTACTGCATGATATTTACTGACAGTGAGCAGTGAAAATATAACACTGTGCAGACATGCATGCAGCATTCTGCATACAGTGGAATTCACTATTGATGCAAGACTGATACCCTCTATAAGAAATGTGCTAAAGGCCATATTTTACACTCAATGCAATTTTAATGGTACAATTCTTGAATGGAAAATTCTCTTAACATTAATGGATAACTTAAATATACATTAACCTCACCAATTAAAATAAATGAACATTATTATCTATAGAATGATATAACAATCAAAATAATCAAATCAGCAGCAGATTTTTGAACTAGGTATACATACCAACTAGAAAATAAGCTGCTGTAAAAGTGGAAATGAACATGAAAAGGTCTGATGGTGGCGCTAGAGAAAAGGTCAAGAGGTCACCAAATCAATAGGTTTCTTCCACTAGGGGTCTTGATTAGGCACAATAAAATGTATGGCAATCCAGCCATTACTTTGAGATATATCTTGTTCTCAGTCTGTGGGCATCATGTGTGTAGTGATCCAATATCCATAGCCATGCCATTTAACAGTCAGTTATCACTGGCCCTTGCTCAGCCTTACTCACCAAGAGCCCAGCGCTGAGCCTTCTTGTTAGCAAAGTCACTGATCAGCTTGTTTTTCAATATCCTCACTTTGTCTGTCTCTTTCTGTGCACCTTCTCTCATTTGCTCCATCCACATAATCTGCATTGGTACTGTCTTTCACCTCTTCCACACTCCTCCCTGAAAAAACTGTGTCACTTGAAGAGGGTCCTGGCTCTGTAGAGAGTAAATTATGCATATGATAATATATCCTATAATACCATTTGTAGTAACATCATAACCAAAGTTTCAGTTACTACCATTTTGTTGACTTAAATTAACTGCACGCACCACGGAAAAAATGTAACAGCACTGAATCCTGCAGAATATTGACCCAAAGTACCTGCAGTTGCGTATCATCACCACTAGAAATCAGTAAACTACCATATTTCAGTCTGCATCAAAGCCATGGAGACATACCGTGGCCATATTTTTTTTAATTGAACCTTTATTTAACTAGGCAAGTCAGCTAAGAACCAATTCTTATTTACAATGACGGCCTACCAAAAGGCAAAAAGTATTCTTGCGGAGACAGGGGCCTGGGATTAAAAATAAATAAATACAATATAAATATAGGACAAAACACACATCACAACAAGAGAGACAACACAACACTACATAAAAAGAGACCTAAGACAACAACATCGCAAGGCAGCAACACATGACAACACAGCATGGTAGCAACACAACATAACAACAACATGGTGGCAATACAACATGGTAGCAACACAACACATGGTACAAACATTATTGGGAACTTAAAACAGCACAAAGGGCAAGAAGGTAGAGACAACATTATATCACACAAAGCAGCCACAACTGTCAGTGAGAGTGTCGATGATTGAGACTTTGAATGAAGAGATTGAGATAAAACTGTCCAGTTTGAGTGTTTGTTGCAGCTCGTTCCAGTCTCCAGCTGCAGCGAACTGAAAAGAGGAGCGACCCAGGGATGTGTGTGCTTTGGGGACCTTCAACAAAATGTGACTGGCAGAACAGGTGTTGTATGTGGAGGATGAGAGCTGCAGTAGATATCTCAGATAGGGGGGAGTGAAGCCTAAGAGGGTTTTATAAATAAGCATCAACCAGTGGGTCTTCCGACGGGTAAACAGAGATTACCAGTTTACAGAGGAATATAGAGTGCAGTGATGTGTCCTATAAGGAGCACTGGTGGCAAATCTGATGGTCGAATGGTAAAGAACATCTAGTCCCTCCAGAGCATCCTTACCTGTCGATCTATAAATGATGTCTGCGTAATCTAGCATGGGTAGGATGGTCATCTGAATCATGGTTAGTTTGGTAGCTGGGGTGAAAGAGGAACGATTACGATAGAGGAAACCAAGTCTAGATTTAACTTTAGCCTGCAGCTTTGATATGTGCTGAGAGAAGGACAGTGTACCATCTAGCCATACTCCCAAGTACTTGTATGAGATGACTACCTCAAGCTCTAAACCCTCAGAGGTAGTAATAACACCGTTGGGGAGAGGGGCATTCTTCTTACCAAACCACATGACCTTTGTTTTGGAGGTGTTCAGAACAAGGTTAAGGGTAGAGAAAGCTTGTTGGACACTAAGAAGGCTTTGTTATAGAGCATTTAACACAAAATCCGGGGAGGTGCCAGCTGAGTATAAGACTATCATCGGCATATAACTTGTTGAGAGAGCTTCCTACTGCCTGAGCTATGTTGTTGATGTAAATCGAGAAAAGCGTGGGGTCGGGATCGAGGCTTGGGGTTCTCCTTTGGTGACAGGCAGTGGAGGAGACAGCAGATTTTCTGACTATATATACATATACACTGCACTCTTTGAGAGAGGTAGTTAGCAAACCAGCCCAAAGAACCCTCAGAGACACCAATACTCCTTAGCCGCAAGAATGGAATGGTCTACCGTATCAAAAGCTTTGGCCAAGCCAACAAAAATACCAGCACAATATTGCTTAGAATCAAGGGCAATGGTGACATCAATGAGTGCCTTTAGGTTACAGTGACACATCCATAACCTGAGCGGAAACCAGATTGCATCCACGAGAAAATCAAATCTAATTCTATTGGTCACATACACATTGTTAGCAGATGTTAATGTGAGTGTAGCGAAATGCTTGTGCTTCTAGTTCCGACCGTGCAGTAATGTCTAACAAGTAATCTAACAATTTCACAACAACTACCTAATACACACAAGTGTAAAAGAATGAATAAGAATATGTACAAGAATATGTAAATATATGGATGAGCGATGGCCGAACGGCATAGGCAAGATGCAGTAGATGGTATAGAGTACAGTATATACATATGAGATGAGTAATGTAGGGTATGTAAACATTATATAAAGTGGCATTGTTTAAAGTGACTAGTGATACATTTATTACATCCAATTTGTTCCATTATTAAAGTGGCTGGAGTTGAGTCAGTATGTTGGCAGCAGCCACTCAATGTTAGTGGTGGCTGTTTAACAGTCTGATGGCCTTGAGATAGAAGCTGTTTACCAGTCTCTCGGTCCCTGCTTTGATGCACCTGTACTGACATCGCCTTCTGGATGATAGCGGGGTGAACAGGCAGTGGCTCGGGTGGTTGTTGTCCTTGATGATCTTTTTGGCCTTCCTGTGACATCGGGTGGTGTAGGTGTCCTGGAGGGCAGATAGTTTGCCCCGGTGATGCGTTGTGCAAACCTCACTACCCTCTGGAGAGCCTTACAGTTGTAGGCGGAGCAGTTGCCGTACCAGGCTGTGATACAGCCCGACAGGATGCTCTCGATTGTGCATCTGTAGAAGTTTGTGAGTGTTTTTGGTGACAAGCCAAATTTCTTCAGCCTCCTGAGGTTGAAGAGGCGCTGTTGCACCTTCTTCACCACGCTGTCTGTGTGGGTGGACCAATTCAGTTTGTCTGTGATGTGTACGTTGAGGAACTTAAAAGTTTACACCTTCTCCACGATTAATTTAATCTCAATTCAGTTGACTAAGACATTTGATTTTGTAACATCCAGTTATTTAGATTGCTTATGTTTATAAGAACTGAGGTCGGGGCGTTCGTATACTTTAGTTTAACTTTAATCAGAAGTAAATGGTGGTATTACATACTGTAGTTCACATGGCATATCCCTCCCGCCGTCTGGCTACTGTAAAACACGGAACTGGAGTCCCACAGCACGAATACATGGACTGGAAATGGCATAATGTTCACTACATTCCAGATGTCTTCATAAGACTGCCCATCCATGGATATCACGAAATTGGGGAGAAAAAAGGTGTAAAAAAATATGAAACCAAAAATAAAATATAAAGATTGCCCATTCAGTTCCTGAACTAAGTGGAATTGTGAGAGTAGAGCTCCCTACGTGAGCCATCCTCACCTTTACTCCACGGGAACTCGGGCTTCGAGTTGCTGTCCATGTTCTCTTCATGGACCTCCTTTCTTGCCACAGTGTGATTTTTAAAAAACAACATCCGCGACCCATCCTTTATTAGTGGACGACAGGTTGCGGTCACAGCAGTCATTTCGTTATTTAAAGGAGTTAATATACACCCAGTGTATTATGTTTGTGTGTGCCTATGTATACTATTTAGGTTATTATAGCACCTAAGCGTGCCTTTTTAGTGTATAAGCCTTTTATGACAGTTAGTGATTATTAGTTAGTTAAGCCTAAAATGGCACCAGTGCATGTTAGTCAGAATTATGCCCAACCCTTTTCCGATGTTTGCGATTCCACCGTTCAGTTATGAAGTTATGCCCTAGTCATTAATGTGTTACTACTGCCACCTAGTGGTACTGTAGAATAGGGCCTGTATATCTGTCGTAAACTGTGTTGTAAAGTGATGCCTTTGAACTGTGGTTTATATTGTAAGTGGTGTCATGCAATGTCATTGTATAATTGCTGTATATTATTCCTGATATTAATGGCACTCTGCATTCTGCCTTCTCCTATAGGACAACCACACACAAGCACTATCACCTTTCCACGTCCACAGTTATGGATCAGTGGTACAAGCAGTAGCCTTCCTAGTGATCCAGCTATAGCCCTGTACATATCATGCTGTTATTTACGGTCTTCTGTTTTTTCAGGAAACTACAAGCCAACCGTTCACCGTGTCTTGCCCTCCTTGCGTTCTGACCGACGCCCAGAGGTGAACCCACCCAAACCAAAGCAGAAACCTAAGAGTTAAACAGTCCTTTAGTTCTCCATTACACATACTATTTGTGAACTGATCAGAATTTCCATAGAACTACAGGAATGAAAATAAATAAGTACACCCCCCCCCCCCTTTTTTTTTTTTTTTTTTACATATTTGGACACATGGATATTTGAGCTAAATTCCAACCACATTAATTGATAACGGTAACCCAATTTAACAAAGCACACACAAAAAATGTACTTTGAAAATGTTAATGCAAATAAAATAAACAACAATGCAATTTTCTTATGAGGAAAAAGCTAGTACACCTCTACATTTACCATCACATAAAATGTCTCAACTTTAGAATCAGGTGCACCAAAACAGGTGCAAATTATTAGACAGTCATTAGCAAGTAACTTGGGAGAGTCCAGCCTTCCATAAATATCAGAAACGTGGTCTGGTTTAGTCTTGACCATATGGGTGTGTCGTAACACATCATGCCAAGATCAAAAGACCTGCCCGAGGCCCCCAGGAGAAACATTATTGATGCCCATGAATCTGCTACGGATTATCTACAAATGGAGAAAATTCCAGACCAATGGCAATCTTCCTAGGACAGGTTGTCCCGCCAAATTCAGTCCAAGAGCTGACCGAAAGATGCTCATAGAAGTCTTTAAGAACCCTAGGGTAACATCCAGTGATCTACAGGTCTCTCTTGCCACAATCAATGTCGAAAGGAATGAGTCAACTGTCAGAAAGAGACTGCACAAACTTGGCCTACATGGGAGGTCAAGAAGGTGGAGCTGTTTGGCCGCAATGCCAGACGCCATATTTGGCGAAAACAAAGCACTGTCTTTGAACAGAAGAACCTCATACCAACCGTAAAGCATAGAGCCGGTGGTATTATGGTTTATGGCTGCTTGCTGCCTCAGGGCCATCTTGTCATCATTGAGTCAACCCTGAATTCCATATCGTACCAGAGAATTCTTGAGGAGAATGTGAGGCCATCTGTCAAGAAGATGAAGCTGAACCCGAACATGGATCTTGCAACAGGACAATGATCCAAAACACACACGCAAAGCTACAAGAGAAATCTCAAAAATATGAAATGGAGAGGGCCGTGCATGAAAGAAACCCTCGACCATGCCACAGTCAAAGCAGTACTGTGAAGAAGAGTGGGCAAAACTGTCAATCGTGTTGAAGTGAAGATTACATATCCATGTGTCAAATTACCTCCCTAAACATGGGTCCTTCTAAGACTGTCATGTCATCATTGCAGATGGCGATATCAACCATAGAAAGAATAAAGAAAAGGAAAAGTTTGGAGCAATTACTAAGAAGAATCACTTAGGACCCAAGGCCAAGGAGGACAATGGTTGATTTACTTTCAGTTCTCAAAAGAGACAGACAGACAGACAGACAGACAGACAGACGGACGGACGGGCGGAGAGGGGCAGACAAAGAGAAACAGACACAAATAGAGCAAAGAGAGATAGAGAGACAGACAGACACAGCCAGAGAGACAGAGACAGCCAGAGAGACAGACAGCAAGAGAGACAGAGACAGCCAGACAGACAGACAGAGACAGTCAGAGAGACAGACAACCAGAGACAGACAGAGACAAACAGCCAGAGAGACAGACAGACAGACAGACAGACAGACAGACAGACAGACAGACAGACAGTGAGAGAGAGACAGGGATAGCCAGAGAGACAGCCAGAGACAGACAGAGACAGACAGACAGCCTGAGAGACAGACAAAGACAGATAGCCAGACAGTCAGAGAGACAGACAGACAGTGAGAGAGACAGACAGGGATAGCCATAGAGACAGACAGAGAGAGAGACAAACAGAGAAAGACAGCCAGCCAGAGAGACAGATCGAAACAGTCAGAAAGACAGCCAGAGAGACAGACAGAAAGCCAGAGAGAAAGACAGAGAGACAGAGAGAAACAGAGATACACTACATGATAAAAAGTATGCGGACACAGAGACAGACAGACAGCAAGAGAGACAGACAGAGATAGCCAGAGAGACAGACAGAGAAAGACAGCCAGCCAGAGAGACAGACAGCCAGCCAGAGAGACAGACAGACAGTCAGAGAGACAGACAGACAGACAACCAGAGAGACAGCCAGCCAGAGAGACAGACAGACAGTCAGAGAGACAGACAGACAGACAGACAGACAGACAACCAGAGAGACAGACAGAGACAGACAGACAGACAGAGAGACAGACAGACAGAGAGACAGAGACAGCCAGAGAGACAGACATCAAGAGAGACAGCCAGAGACAGACAGCCAGAGAGACAGACAGAGACAGCCAGAGAGACAGACATCAAGAGAGACTGCCAGTGACAGCCAGAGAGATATACAGCCAGAGAGATATACAGCCAGAGAGGCAGACAAAGACAGACAAAGAGACAGAGAGAAACAGAGATACACTACATGATTAAAGGTATGTGGACACCTGCTTGTCGAACATCTCATTCCAAAATAAGGGGCATTAATATGGAGTTGGTTCCCCCTTTGCTGCTATAACAGCCTCCACTCTTCTGGGAAGGCTTTCCACTAGAAGTTGGAAAATTGCAGCAGGGATCTGCTTCTATTCAGCCAAAAGAGCAATTAGTGAGGTTGGGCACTGATGTTGGGCGATTAGGCCTGGCTCGCAGTCGGCATTCCAATTCATCCCAAAGGTGTTCGATGGGGATCATGATCCAAAACACACAAGCAAAGCTACAAGAGAAATCTCAAAAATATGAAATGGAGAGGGCCGTGCATGAAAGAAACCCTCGACCACAGTCAAAGCAGTACTGTAAAGAAGAGTGGGCAAAACTTCCTCCCAGCTGATCTAAGAGACTGATAGACAGTTATAAGAAACGGCTACATTAAGTTATTTCAGCCAAAGGGGGCAACACCAGCTATTGAAGCTAGCGATGTACTTATTTTTTCCACACTATGGAATTGCATTTCTGTTGATTTTTCAAATAATAAATGATTGCAAAGTAGTGTAATTTGTTGAATTAGGTTACCTTTATCTGTCAATTGATCATTGTCTAAGCCAAAGCCATGGAAAAAAACAGGACAACTTTTCCTCCTTCACCAAACTTTACAGTTGGCACTATGGATTGGGGCAGGTAGCGATCTCCTGGCATCTGCCAATCCTAGATACGTTCGTCGGACTGCCAGATGGTGAAGTGTAATTCATCACTCTAGAGAACGTGTTTCCACTGCTCCAGAGTCCGATGGTGGGGAGCTTCACACCACTCGAGCCGACACTTGGCATTGCGCATGGTGATCTTAGGCTTGTGTGCGCTGCTCGGCCACGGAAACCCATTTCATGAAGCTCCCGGTGAACAGTTGTGAGGGAAACATTATGTATTCACCTTATTTGTTGGATATGTAGCAATTACTTACTTAACAAACAGTCAGATATGTCTGTCCTGCTAATGCTGAGTTTTATGGTGTCCACGCTAGCACCCTGCAGCTAGTCTGGGCGTCGTGGACACATGGTTTTACTAGAGGTCACTTGAGATGGATATCTTAGTGATAAAAACCCAACAGCCACATTCCATTCTATGATTAGTGGTGCACGTGAGACGTATGTCTCAAGGTCTGATTGAGCCTGCATTCCATAGACGGGATAGAGACGGGATAGAGACGGGATAGAGACGGCCTGGAGGAGCAGAACAAAGGCCTCGGTATTCCTAATTATCCTGGCATTGGGAAACTATGACAATGGTGGGATTAATAATAACACTAGAGGCAAATGACCAGGAGATGAACCCCCCCCCCCCCCCCCAACCCAATCTATATGGGAGGGGTGGAACCAAGCATTCTGGGTATTAGCTATATAAACTGTGCATTGTCTGTAAAGGGAAGACTCTCAGCCTAACAGTCAGTCAAGACTGTTGGGCTGACGGTTTCATTATTGCAATAATGAATTGATATTAAATAAAGAGGATTGTTTGAAGAAATGACCAAGTCTCTCTCAGTACTGCATTTCCACGACACAGTTATTGTACTGACGTTGCTTCCAGAGGCAGTTTGGAACTCGGTAGTGATTGTTGCAACCAAGGACTACACCCTACATGCTTCAGCACTCGGCAGTCCCGTTCTGTGAGCTTATGTGGCGGAGCTGTTGTTGCTTTTAGACGTTTCCACTTCACAATAACAGCACTTACAGTTGACCGGGGCAGCTCTAGCAGGGCAGAAATTTGACGAACTGACTTGTCGCATCCTACGATGGTGCCACGATGAAAGTCACTGAGCTTTTCAGTAAGGCCATTCTACAGCTAATGTTTGTGTATGGAGATTGCATGCCTGTGTGCTGGATTTTATACACAGGTCAGCAACAGGTGTGGCTGAAATAGCCGAATCCACTAATTTGAAGGGGTGTATTTACATCAACGAATTGGGCACTATTCTAGAAAAATCCTCAGCTCATAGAGTTATTCTCCACAGTTCAGAGGTTTAATGCCTGCTCTTCACAGATGACCTGTACCTGCTGTCACCCACAGCACATGGCCTACAGCAGAGCCTGGACATGTTAGAGCAGCACTGCCAGACCTGGACCCTGGCAGTATACCCCAAAAATTTGAAAAATTATGATTTTCTAGAGAAGATCTAGATCTCAGGGAGTTAAACCAAAGTTCTCAGTTGGTACAAAATATATAGAGTAATATATAGAGTAAAGTATATAGAGCACACACACTACAATTACTTACGTTTAAAAACAAGCTCAACTGGACACCTACAGTATATGAGGAAGTGAAGTAGTTAAGATAGAAAGCATGCAGGGCATTCTACGCCGTTAAAAAAAAGAAGTCAAATTGACATGCCTATTAACATCTGGCTAAAACTAATTGAATATGTCATTGAACCAATTGCATTTCCTGGCAGTGAGGTATGGAGTCCACTTGCAAAACAAGATTTCACCCCATGGGACAAACACCCCATTGAAACCCGGCATGCAGAGTTCTGTAAGATTCTTATACATGTCCAGAGGAAAACTACAAACAATGCATGCAGGGCAGAATTAGGCCAATATCCACTAATAATAACTAAAACAAAATAGCAATTCAGTTTTGGAAACATCTAAAATACAGTGAGCCCCTCACATATCTTTACCAAGCCCTGCAATGCCAAGAGCTGAGCAAAGAAAAGAGTACCCTCATCCAGGTGGTCCTAGGGCTGAATTCACAAACCTGTTCTACTAACACACTGAAGCCTCAGGAACAGAACATCCAATCAGAATAAACCAAATTACAACACAGTCAAAACAAAACTACATTACCTATTGGGGAAAAAAGCACAAGCACAAAACAAAATGCAGTGCTATCTGGCCCTAAATCAACAGTACACCGTGGATAACTATTTGACCATGGTTACTGATCAAAACCTTAGAAAAATACTGACAAAGTACAGGCTTAGTGAGCACAGCCTTGTCATTGAGAAGGGTAGACACAGGAAAACCTGGCTTCCTGTAGAGGAAAGGCTGTGCAACCATTGCACAACAGTAGAATCTGAGACAGACCTGCATTTCCTAACAAAATGTAAAAAAATATATAAAACAATTAGAGAGTACCATTTCCCCAAATTTGAAACAGTTATTCATGCCTTTCTAATGAGAATAGGCTACCCATCCTGTTGGGGGAGGACGCAGAGAGCTGTGGGTTGGCAGCGCACTACATTGCTGCCTGCCATAAAATGAGGGACAGTGTCTGACAGACCAACCAACCTGTGTCCTCTATGCCATTGTTATTGTCCATTGTATGGTTATTTTTACCATTGATTATTGTTGTTACTGATTGTCCCGTAGACAATCTTGATTGTTATTATTTTAATTATGTTCATATTGTAAATGTATCACTTAATCTCCAAAGTAAGCTCTGGCAATATGTACATTGTTACGTCATGCTAATAAAGACAATTTAATTGAATAGAGAGCCATAGAGAGAGACGGAGAGAGACAGAGTTCCGGAGAGAGAGTTCCAGGAAAAGACAGAGAGAGAGAGAGAGAGAGACAGGCATCCAGAGAGACAAACAGCCAGAGAGCGGGACAGAGAGAGAGAGAGAGAGAGAGAGAGAGAGAGAGAGAGAGATCTTCTGCACAGATTCTGTCAGACCTGGGCCCTGACAGTAAATCTCAGTAAGACAAAAATAATGGTGTTCCAAAAAAGGTCCAGTTGCCAGGACCACAAATACAAATTCCATCTAGACACCGTTGCCCTTGAGCACACAAAAAACGATACATACTTCGGCCTCAACATCAGCGCCACAGGTAACTTCCACAAAGCTGTGAATGAGCTGAGAGACAAGGCAATAATTTAATTTAATTTTTTATTTTATTTAACCTTTATTTGACTACACAAGTCAGTTAAGAACAAATGATTTACAATGACGGCCTAGGAACATTGGGTTAACGACAGACAAGGGGCAGAACGACAGACAAGAAGGGCCATCTATGCCATCAAAAGGAACATAAAATTCTACATACCAATTAGGATCCAGCTAAAAGTACTTGAATCAGTTATAGAACCCATTGGCTTTCATGGTTGTGAGATCTGGGGTCTGCTCACCAACCAAGAATTCACAAAATGGGACAAACACCAAATTGAGACACTACATGCAAAATTTAACAAAAATCTTCTCAGTGTACAACATAAAATACCAAATAATGCATGCGGAGCAGAATTAGGCCGATATCCGCTAACTATCAAAATCCAGAAAAGAGACGTAAAATTCTACAACTACTTAAAAGGAAGTGATTCCCAAACCTTCCATAACAAAGCCATCACCTGCAGAGAGATGAACCTGGAGAAGAGTCCCCTAAGCAAGCTGGTCCTGGGACTCGATTCAAAAACACAAACACACCCCACAGAGCCCCACTACAGCAACACAATTAGACCCAACCAATAGCCTTGCTATTGAGAAAGGCCGCAGTAGGCAGACCCATCTCTCAAGAGAAGACAGGCTATGTGCACACAGCCCACAAAATGAGGTGGAAACTGAGCTGCACTTCCTAACCTCCTGCCAATTGTATGACCTTATTATAGATACATACTTCCCTCAGATTACACAGGCCCACAAAGAATTCGAAAACAAATCCAAGACAGGCTATGTGACCTGTTGCCACAAGAAAAGGGCAACCAGTGAAGAACAAACACCATTGTAAATACAACCCATATTTTTGTTTGTTTATTTCCCTTTTGTACTATTTGCACATCGTTACAACACTGTATATATACATAATATGCCATTTGAAATATCTCTATTCATTTGGAACTTTTGTGAGTGTAATATTTACTGTTCATTTGTATTGTTCATTTCACTTTTGTTTATTATCTATTTCACTTGCTTTGGCAATGTAAACATGTTTCCCATGCCAATCAAGTCCCTTAAATTGAAATTGAATTGAGAGAGAGAGAGAGAGAGAGAGAGAGAGAGTGTGTGCGTAACCGGTTATACTACAACTCCCAGACTGCATTGCAACTCCCAACATCCACAGGCTAACGATAGCAATTAGCAAGCCCAGCCGAAGTCTAAATAGACATGCCATTCCACATTTATTTTGGATTACAATCATGCTATAATGCTCATATAATGCTGAATATATGTTCATACAATTGTCCCCAATTAACTGAATTACACTCAAAATAGTTGGAATTCAGATGCTTATCTGGATGACGACACTAGCTAGCTAAGTTGGCAAGCTAAACAAACCCATTATGATGGTTAGCTAGCTCGACTGCTACATCAGAAATAATTGTTAACAACAATAACAGCTGAGTTTAATCGTAGCGAATGTCTTAAACAACAGTCCAAAACAACATATAAGCCTGTCAGATAACAACAACAAAAAACTATTATTATGAAATGTACAGGCAAAATGCTAATTACTACGGAATCCGTCCTGCTGGTTATACTTCTGCTCCTTGTTCTCTCTATGTAGTGGCTTTCCCTGATTAGAGACTTCCTTGCATCCACAAAATGACACATTCCTCTCTATGAGATCGATGCCACCAAAGATTATGAATATACTGACAAGATACATGTCTCTCTGCCCTAACAATGGGAGTCGTTGTCCCCAAAGTGTGTGTGAATAGGTATGGATATCTAATTGTGGCGTGTGAATGGGTATGCATATCTAGTTGTGGTGTGTGAATAGGTATGGATATATAAGTGTGGTGTGAACAGGTAGGATATCTAATTTGTGTGTGAATAAGAATGGATATCTAATTGTGGTGTGAATAGGTATGGATATCTAATATGTGTGTGGATAGGTATGGGTATCTAATTGTGGTGTGAATAGGTATGGATATCTAATTGTGGTGTGAATAGGTATAGATATCTAAGTCGTGTGTGAATAGGGAAGGATATCTAATTGTAGTGTGAATAGGTATGGATATCACATTTGTGTGTGAATAGGTATGGATATATAAGTGTGGTGTAAATAGGTATGGATATCTAATTTGTATGTGAATAGGTATGGATACGTAATTTGTGTGTGAATGGGTATGGCTATGTAATTTGTGGTGTGAATAGGTATGGATATATAAGTGTGGTGTGAATAGGAATGGATATATAGGTGTGGTATGTATAGGTATGTACAGTGCCTTGCGAAAGTATTCGGCCCCCTTGAACTTTGCGACCTTTTGCCACATTTCAGGCTTCAAACATAAAGATATAAAACTGTATTTTTTTGTGAAGAATCAACAACAAGTGAGACACAATCATGAAGTGGATGACATTTATTGGATATTTCAAACTTTTTTAACAAATCAAAAACTGAAAAATTGGGCGTGCAAAATTATTCAGCCCCCTTAAGTTAATACTTTGTAGCGCCACCTTTTGCTGCGATTACAGCTGTAAGTTGCTTGGGGTATGTCTCTATCAGTTTTGCACATCGAGAGACTGACATTTTTTCCCATTCCTCCTTGCAAAACAGCTCGAGCTCAGTGAGGTTGGATGGAGAGCATTTGTGAACAGCAGTTTTCAGTTCTTTCCACAGATTCTCGATTGGATTCAGGTCTGGACTTTGACTTGGCCATTCTAACACCTGGATATGTTTATTTTTGAACCATTCCATTGTAGATTTTGCTTTATGTTTTGGATCATTGTCTTGTTGGAAGACAAATCTCCATCCCAGTCTCAGGTCTTTTGCAGACTCCATCAGGTTTTCTTCCAGAATGGTCCTGTATTTGGCTCCATCCATCTTCCCATCAATTTTAACCATCTTCCCTGTCCCTGCTGAAGAAAAGCAGGCCCAAACCATGATGCTGCCACCACCATGTTTGACAGTGGGGATGGTGTGTTCAGCTGTGTTGCTTTTACGCCAAACATAACGTTTTGCATTGTTGCCAAAAAGTTCCATTTTGGTTTCATCTGACCAGAGCACCTTCTTCCACATGTTTGGTGTGTCTCCCAGGTGGCTTGTGGCAAACTTTAAACGACACTTTTTATGGATATCTTTAAGAAATGGCTTTCTTCTTGCCACTCTTCCATAAAGGCCAGATTTGTGCAATATACGACTGATTGTTGTCCTATGGACAGTCTCCCACCTCAGCTGTAGATCTCTGCAGTTCACCAGAGTGATCATGGGCCTCTTGGCTGCATCTCTGATCAGTCTTCTCCTTGTATGAGCTGAAAGTGTAGAGGGACGGCCAGGTCTTGGTAGATTTGCAGTGGTCTGATACTCCTTCCATTTCAATATTATCGCTTGCACAGTGCTCATTGGGATGTTTAAAGCTTGGGAAATCTTTTTGTATCCATATCCGGCTTTAAACTTCTTCACAACAGTATCTCGGACCTGCCTGGTGTGTTCCTTGTTCTTCATGATGCTCTCTGCGCTTTTAACGGACCTCTGAGACTATCACAGTGCAGGTGCATTTATACGGAGACTTGATTACACACAGGTGGATTGTATTTATCATCATTAGTCATTTAGGTCAACATTGGATCATTCAGAGATCCTCACTGAACTTCTGGAGAGAGTTTGCTGCACTGAAAGTAAAGGGGCTGAATAATTTTGCACGCCCAATTTTTCAGTTTTGGATTTGTTAAAAAAGTTTGAAATATCCAATAAATGTCATTCCACTTCATGATTGTGTCCCACTTGTTGTTGATTCTTCACAAAAAAATACAGTTTTATATCTTTATGTTTGAAGCCTGAAATGTGGCAAAAGGTCGCAAAGTTCAAGGGGCCGAATACTTTCGCAAGGCACTGTATATCTATTTTGTGTGTGAATAGGTATGGATATGTAATTGAGGTGTGAATAGGTATGGATTTCTATGTTGTATGTGAATAGGTATGGCTATGTATTTTGTGGTGTGAATAGGTATGGATATCTACTTAGTGTGTGTATAGGTATGGATATCTAATTTGTGTGTGAATAGGTATAGATATGTAATTTTGGTGTGAATAGGTATGGATATCTAATTTGTATGTGAGTAGATATGGCTATATAATTTGTGGTGTGAATAGGTATGGATTTATAATTTGTGTTTGAATATGTATGGATATATAAGTGTGGTGTGAATAGGTATGGATATCTAATTTGTGCATGAATAGGTATGGATATTTAACTTGTGTGTGAATAGATATGGATATATACACTTATATATCCATATCTTTTACACACAAGTTAGATATCCATACCTATATCTAATTTGTGTGTGTATAGGTATGGATATCTAATTTGTGTGTGAATAGGTATGGATATCTAATTTTTGTGTGAATAGGTATGGATATGTAATTGTGGTGTGAATAGGTATGGATATCTAATTTGTATGTGAATAGGTAGGGATACGTAATTTGTGTGTGAATGGGTATGGCTATGTAATTTGTGGTGTGAATAGGTATGGATATATAAGTGTGGTGTGAATAGGTATGGATATATAGGTGTGGTATGTGTAGGTATGTATATATATTTTGTGTGTGAATAGGTATGGATATGTAATTGAGGTGTGAATAGGTATGGATTTCTATGTTGTATGTGAATAGGTATGGCTATGTATTTTGTGGTGTGAATTGGTATGGATATCTACTTAGTGTGTGAATAGGTATGGATATATAATTGTGGTGTGATTAGGTATGGATATGTAATTGTGATGTGAATAGGTATGGATATCTAATTTGTGTGTGAATAGGTATGGATATCTAACTTGTGTGTGAATAGATATGCATATTTAATTTGGTGTGAATAGGTTTGGATATCTAATTTGTGTGTGCGTGTGTGTGCGTGTGTGTGTGCGTGTGTGTGTGCGTGTGTGTGTGTGTGTGTGTGTGTGTGTGTGTGTGTGTGTGTGTGTGTGTGTGTGTGTGTGTGTGTGTGTGTGTGTGTGTGTGTGTGTGTGTGTGTGTGTGTGTCTTTGTGTGTGTGTGTGTGTCTTTGTGTGAAGGGAAGTAGCTTCAAGTTTAACAATATACTTCTCAGAGTAATATGCCTGCCCTGTATCAGAGCAGCGCGTGTTGATGAAAAATGTTATTGTTTAACATGACGTTTGATTATTTTAGAAAGAGTATATATCTCAAAAGCAGCATATAGTATTCAGTTGAAATTGGAAACGTACTTCCCTTTGTAAATGTGGCGATTGCGCACTGTGCACACTGGTGCGCTTTTTGAGGTTGGAAGACAGACAGGCAGCCAGAGAGACAGCGAGAGAGATAGAAAGAGAGAGGGGTTTTTCATACACAGGCATTGCATTGCATTGATGTCTTGGATGTACTCTGATTGAGTAGCCTAGTTAAGCGTTTGGGGAAACTATAAGAAGGCAGAAGCCATGAAGAAACAACTCCACCAAATACCCTAAATACACCATCAAGGAATAATGTCGATGTATAACGGGACTGGAGAAACGGGCGGAAAGGACTACACCTATGTACGGGTTTGTGCGTCGACCATCGCCTTCATAACATTGGCATTCTTCAACATCGTCATTAACTGGACTATACTGCGCGAGGATCGACTTCGGGGCCATGCGCGCTTTGTGTTGGTTTTTCACCTGTTGGTGTCCGCTCTGGTGTACTTCGGAATGTGTTCTGTTTTCTACCTCCAGATCTACTTCGACGCCAAGCCGGTGCCATCCATATGTGTGGCCATGATAACCGTCCTAATCACCAGCGCGTCCAATATCCTTCTGACTCTCACTGCTATGTCGCTGGACCGTTATTTTGCTGTCTGTCATCCTCTGTGGTACAGTTCTGTCTGGCAATGGCCTTGGCTAGTTGGGCTACTGACATGGGGACTCGCACTGGTTATCCCCCTCACTCTGCTCTCCAAGACAGAGATGCTCGGCAGTGATACAAATGTGGAATGTGGAAGGGAACAGCTGAAGAAAGGTGGCCTGGAAAAAATATTGTTGATATCTGTGTGCACGGCGCTCATTCTGTACAGTTATGTAAGGATACTGTTTGAGGGGCGACGGTTGGGAGTGATGAATCGACGCAACATGGTCGGATGCAAGACCCTCGCCCTGCACGGTACTCAACTCGCCGTATACATCCTCCCCAACTTCATGAACTTTGTGCTAACAGTTCTCCAGAAACAAGGACACATTCAGCCGGGGACCAAAGAACTGTCTGCGGTGGTTAGTTTCGCCTTCTTCAGCTTGGCGCAGTGCGTCGCACCAATCGTCTACGGGTTGCGTAAAGAGGAACTCTTGGAGCAGGTGCATCGCCGATTCCCTTGTTGTTCCCGCCACCTGAAAACCGTCCTGGGCCCGGTTTCCCAAAATCATCTTAAGGCTAATTTCATATTAGAGCCCAAAAGCCGAGGTTCTAACGATGAATTTAGCCTTAAGATGCTTTTGAGAAACCGGGCCCTGGAGTGGACCTGGCGTGCCATAACGCCTTGTCTGCATTCCCAGCCAAGGTATGTGATCAACTATTTGTGGCTAAGATACTGACATGCCATCAAGTGTTACATACTTTATGCACACGTTATGCACACTCATTAGGTGAGCCCAGTGGCATGGAGAATGATGAATGGATACATGCTGAAAGACAATAGGTGATGACTAAATTCTCAAGGATGTAGACCAGCCAGAAATAGCAGGGATTATTACCAAAACCATATATATTATTATATACTGTATATTCTCTGTTGATAGTTGTCATTCGCTGTTTTGCCTTCTTCCTTTTCCAGACATCAGTTTTAGATCATGTGGGTTGTGAGACTACAGACAAACATCGCATGGCTTCGGACACCTTTTATCTATTCCTACTTTTAATATGTTTCTTATTTCCCCAGTGAAAGAAGACTGACGTTCCAGACACTCATCTCACTGGAGCCCCCACAGACCCCAGTTTGAGGGGACGCCGGGAGCTAAGAAGCCACCGTTCCAGACACTCATCTCACTGGAGCCCCCACAGACCCCAGTTTGAGGGGACGCCGGGAGCTAAGAAGCCACCGCTCCAGACACTCATCTCACTGGAGCCCCCACAGACCCCAGTTTGAGGGGACGCCGGGAGCTAAGAAGCCACCGCTCCAGACACTCATCTCACTGGAGCCCCCACAGACCCCAGTTTGAGGGGACGCCGGGAGCTAAGAAGCCACCGTTCCAGACACTCATCTCACTGGAGCCCCCACAGACCCCAGTTTGAGGGGACGCCGGGAGCTAAGAAGCCACCGTTCCAGTAAGTTCACAACCCACAAGTACTTCTCCTGTGCTCCATAGACTGGGCTGAAGACGTTTTGTACCAGACTGATACTGCCTTTCAGATGTCATTTAGACAACGGTGGATGGGGGGACATAGCAACCAGACGAAAGGTGTCGCTCTCACTATAAACATTTGAGACGAGTCTCCATTTTTTTGTTGCAGATGAACATTCATACAGTACTTGGATATCCAGCATCTGTACAAAGCTGTGAAAGTGCTTCTGTTCTACCCAGGATGTCGTGACTTTATAGGTTTGGGGCATCACTATGGACAGACCAGCCTCAGACGACCTGTAATGCATTAACTGTACTGTGTCAGAGAGGAGTCAAGCAGGAATTTGACTTGTATTACAGTACAAGACCACCTGACCATCAGAATTGCCTGGATGTGCATTGTGCAATATAGCCTACTTTGAAAGAGTTGATTCATTAATGATAATTGAAGCAGCAATGTCAGATTTTTTTGTGTGAGTTAAAGTCAAGACATCTTTTATTTGAGATGAAAAGATCCCGATTCATTCAAACAAGAGCCAAATTGAACATTATTTCTCATCTTCATCGCCATGTGAACCTCAGTGGCAGATTCTCTGTAATAAAAGAGCTGAAACTGTGAACAGCACGTGATCTGAAGCAGTATTTGTATTTATTGTGGATCCCCATTAGCTGCTGCCAGAGCAGCAGCAGCTACTCTTCCCGGGGTCTAAAAAAGTCTGTTTATACAATTTTTAAAACATTACAATACATTCACAGATTTCACAACACACTGTGTGCCCTCAGGCCCCTACTTCACCACTAGCACATATCTATAGTACTAAATCCATGTGTATGTATAGTGCGTATGTTATCGTGTGTGTGTGTATGCATGTGTCTGTGCCAATGTTTGTGTTGCTTCACAATCCCCGCTGTTCCAGAAGGTGTTTTTTTAATCTGTTTTTTAAAATCATATTTTACTGCTTGAGTCAGTTACTAGATGCGTAATAGAGTTCCATGTAGTCATGGCTCTATGTAGTACTGTGTGCCTCCCATAGTCTGTTCTGGACTTGGGGACTGTGAAGAGACCTTTTATGGCATGTCTTGTGGGGTATGCATGGGTGTCCTGTTAGACAGACAGCTCGGTGTATTCAACAGGTCAATCAATACCTCTCCTAAATAAAAGTAGTGATGAAGTCAATCTCTCCTCCACTTTCAACCAGGAGAGCTTGACATGCAAATTATTAATATTAGCTCTCTGTATACATCCAAGGGCCAGCCGTGCTGCCCTGTTCTGAGCCAATTGCAATTTTCCTAAGTCCTTTTTTTGTGGCACCTGACCACACGACTGAACAGTAGTCAAGGTGCGACAAAACTAGGGCCTGTAGGACCTGCCTTGTTTATAATGTTGTTAAGAAGGTAGAGCATCGCTTTATTATAGACAGATTTCTCCCTGTCTTAGCTACTACTGCATCAATGTTTTGACCATGACAATTTACAATCTAGGGTTACTGCAAGCAGTTTAGTCATCTCAACTTGCTCAATTTCCACATTATTTATTACAAGACTAGCAGCTCTGTGGTCGAACTCGCTTCACTTAAATTTGTGTCATACAATCCATTCTGGTTTGCAGTGCACATCCACTAATAAGGAAGGGGTTAATGTTTGTTATCTACACACAATCAGTGTTCACACATCGCTTCAACTCATTCCTGTAAATGCCTGGTTAGGTTCAGTAAAGGAGGATGTTGAAGTAAAGCAAAAATTAATGTTGAGTTTAGTAGACTAGAGGGGTTGCATTTCACAAACCCAGATTACGCCATTTTAAAACACTGAAGTATCAAAAAAATCTATACATCATTTTCTGATTATAAAAAAAAAAATTGGCCTTACCGCTATTAGCCCATGTAAACACATTCAAAAACAGATTCACAACATAGAACAACAGATTTATTTTTGGGACTAAAGGAAGTTTGTTCTTGAAGTGTCTCTCCTAAATCTGAGAGAATATATGTCTTTAAAGTATTTAAAACCCCTTATGTTTTCCACTCAACAGTCTCCATATACTTCTGAAATGTTTTTCAACGTACCGGGGGACTTTCACACAAGTCTCTGGGTATCCTAGAGCAAAACAACCATGTACGTGTTAGTGAGAGTCTCACCTTTACACACTCATAATAGTGTGTAGCCCAAACTGTTACAGAAAGAAGTTGTCAGATCAGCCGATTTTCAGATGTCTCATGGTCTGACAAACACAGCTCTAGCTCTGTCACCTTCCACCACAGAAACGGAAGTGTTACATAGGTGGATGTGGTGGATTGAGACGCATCCAATGCAAAAAAAAAACAACAATCTCCCTATCTTTGATTATGGGGATTTTTTATTATGGTAATTCGATTTATGCTGGGGTGTGGACATCGACCTTAATAAGGTGAGTGCAAGTGACAGAATGGATGTTTTTCAGTTGGACATTTTATTTATTTCCTCAACACATCACACTATTCTCCCCTAAACCCTATGGTGCAGTGCACTGGCCAAGCTTCGAGACAATAAGCCAGCGGGACAATGTCTGCAACATGCTGGTGTAGACAGACAGATAAGACATTTCCTTCAAAAGTTCTTCAACATTAGAGTCATCTGCAGTCCTGTGAGAACAGGCACTGGCCAGATATGTGCATGTGTATGTACTGTATGAATGAATATGGACTGAAACTAAGCAGGACTAACCAATCATACAAAAATATGATGAATGTGCAGGCATAGTTCCATCACAAAGTATTCACATTCCTTGACCTTTCCACATTTTGTTGTGTTACAGCCTGAATTTAAAATGGATTCCATTGAGATTTTGTGTCACTGGCCTACACACAATACCCCATAATGTCAGAGTGGAATTATGTTTAGACATCTTTACCAATTATAATTCAAAATGAAAAACTGAAATGGCTCGAGTCGACAAGTATTCAACCACTGTTATGGCAAGGCTAAACAAGTTCAGGAGTAAAAATGTACTTAATAAGTCAGATACTAGGTGGCATGGACTCGCTCTGTGTGCAATAATGGTGTTTAACATGATTTGTTAATGACTACCTCATCTCTGTACCCCACACGTACAGATAATTGTAAGGTCCCTCAGTCGAGCAGTGAATTTCAAACACAGATTCAACCTCAAATACCATGGAGGTTTCCAATGCCTCGCAAAGTAGGGCACCTATTGGTAGGTGGGTAAAAAAAAAGAAAAAAAAAGCATACATTAAAATATCCCTTTGAGAATGGTGAAGTTATTAATTACTCTTTGGGTGGTGTATCAATATAGCCAGTCTGTCACGTTCTGACCTTTATTTCCTTTGTTTTGTCATTATTTAGTATGGTCAGGGCGTGAGTTGGGGTGGGCAGTCTGTTTGTTTTTCTATGTTTTGGGTATTTCTATGTTTCGGCCTAGTATGGTTTTCAGAGGCAGGTGTCAGTAGTTGTCTCTGATTGAGAATCATACTTAGGTAGCCTGGGTTTCACTGTGTGTTTGTGGGTGATTGTTCCTGTCTCTGTGTTTGCACCAGGCTGTTTTAGATTTTCTCACGGTTATTGTTTTTGTTAGTTTATTCACGTATAGTGTCTTTATAATTTAAAGAACCATGAATAGAAACCACACTGCATTTTGGTCCGCCTCTCCTTCACCTCAAGAAAACCGTTACACAGTCACTACAAAGATACAGGTGTCCTTCCTAACTTAGTTGCCGGAGAGGAAGGAAACCACTTAGGGATTTCACCAGGAGGCCAGTGGTGACTTTAAAACAGTTACACATTTTAATGGCTGTGATGGTAGAAAACTGAGAATGGATCAACAACATTGTAGTTACTCCATAATACTAACCTAAATGACAGAGTGAGAAGAAGGAAGCCTGTAAAAAATATATATATATATTACAGGACATGTTTACAATAAGGCACTAAAGTAAAACTGCAAGAAATGTGGCAAAGAAATTAACTTTATGTCCTGAATACAAAATGTAATGTTTGGGGCAAATCCAACATCACTGAACACCACTCTTCATACTTTCAAGCATGGTGGTGGCTGCATCATGTTATGGGTCATCTGCAAGGACTAGGGAGTTTTTAGAATGGAAAAAAAACTGAATAGAGCTAAGCATAGACAAAATCCTGGGGGAAAACCTAATTCAGTCTGCTTTCCAACAGACACTGGGAGACAAATTTACCTTTCAGCAGAACAATAACCTAAAACCCAAGGCCAAATATACACTGGAGTTTCTTACCAAGACGGCATTGAATGTTCCTGAGTGGCCTAATTACAGCTTGACTTAAATCATCTTGAAATGGCTGTCTAGCAATGATCAACAACCAACTTGACAGAGCTTGAAGAATTTTAATAATGTGCAAATATTGTACAATCCAGGTGTGCAAAGCTTTTAGAGACTTACCCAGAGACTCACAGCTGTAATCTCTGCCAAAGATTACTTTAACGTGTATTGTCTCAGGGGTGTGAATACTTATGTAAATTCAATCTTTTTGTATTTCATTTTCAATAAATACAAATCTTAAACCATGTTTTCACTTTGTCATTATGGCGTATTGTGTGTAGATGGGTGAGGGAAAAGACATCTACTTTCTTAAGGCACTCTAGAAGCCCAGCAATGCATTAATATATCTAAACTAAATCTACAATATCCACAGATTGACATGGAAGGGGATGAATACTTGAAGGGTTAGGAAAAGGGGGATACAGTGCCTTGCCAAAGTATTCGGCCCCCTTGAACTTTGCGACCTTTTGCCACATTTCAGGCTTCAAACATAAAGATATAAAACTGTATTTTTTTGTGAAGAATCAACAACAAGTGGAACACAATCATGAAGTGGAAAAACATTTATTGGCTATTTCAAACTTTTTTAACAAATCAAAAACTGAAAAATTGGGCGTGCAAAATTATTCAGCCCCTTAACTTTCAGTGCAGCAAACTCTCTCCAGAAGTTCAGTGAGGAGCTCTGAATGATCCAATGTTGACCTAAATGACTAATGATGATAAATACAATCCACCTGTGTGTAATCAAGTCTCCGTATAAATGCACCTGCACTGTGATAGTCTCAGAGGTCCGTTAAAAGCGCAAAGAGCATCATGAAGAACAAGGAACACACCAGGCAGGTCCGAGATACTGTTGTGAAGAAGTTTAAAGCCGGATTTGGATACAAAAAGATTTCCCAAGCTTTAAACATCCCAAGGAGCACTGTGCAAGCGATAATATTGAAATGGAAAGAGTATCAGACCCCTGCAAATCTACCAAGACCTGGCCGTCCCTCTAAACTTTCAGCTCATACAAGGAGAAGACTGATCAGAGATGCAGCCAAGAGGCCCATGATAACTCTGGATGAACTGCAGAGATCTACAGCTGAGGTGGGAGACTCTGTCCATAGGACAACAATCAGTCGTATATTGCACAAATCTGGCCTTTATGGAAGAGTGGCAAGAAGAAAGCCATTTCTTAAAGATATCCATAAAAAGTGTCGTTTAAAGTTTGCCACAAGCCACCTGGGAGACACACCAAACATGTGGAAGAAGGTGCTCTGGTCAGATGAAACCAAAATTGAACTTTTTGGCAACAATGCAAAACGTTATGTTTGGCGTAAAAGCAACACAGCTGAACACACCATCCCCACTGTCAAACATGGTGGTGGCAGCATCATGGTTTGGGCCTGCTTTTCTTCAGCAGGGACAGGGAAGATGGTTAAAATTGATGGGAAGATGGATGGAGCCAAATACAGGACCATTCTGGAAGAAAACCTGATGGAGTCTGCAAAAGACCTGAGACTGGGACAGAGATTTGTCTTCCAACAAGACAATGATCCAAAACATAAAGCAAAATCTACAATGGAATGGTTCAAAAATAAACATATCCAGGTGTTAGAATGGCCAAGTCAAAGTCCAGACCTGAATCCAATCGAGAATCTGTGGAAAGAACTGAAAACTGCTGTTCACAAATGCTCTCCATCCAACCTCACTGAGCTCGAGCTGTTTTGCAAGGAGGAATGGGAAAAAATTTCAGTCTCTCGATGTGCAAAACTGATAGAGACATACCCCAAGCGACTTACAGCTGTAATCGCAGCAAAAGGTGGCGCTACAAAGTATTAACTTAAGGGGGCTGAATAATTTTGCACGCCCAATTTTTCAGTTTTTGATTTGTTAAAAAAGTTTGAAATATCCAATAAATGTCGTTCCACTTCATGATTGTGTCCCACTTGTTGTTGATTCTTTACAAAAAAATACAGTTTTATATCTTTTTTTTTGAAGCCTGAAATGTGGCAAAAGGTCGCAAAGTTCAAGGGGGCCGAATACTTTCGCAAGGCACTGTACCTAGTCAGTTGTATATCTGAATGCATTCAACTGAAATGTGTCTTCCGCATTTAGCCCAACCCCTCTGAATCAGAGAGGTGCGGGGGGCTGCCATAATCGACATCCACGTCTTCGGCGCCCGGGGAACAGTGGGTTAACTGCCTTGTAAGCTCAGACTTCCTAGTGAGTTAAAGTCTCTCATTCAGCTTACTGAATGCAAAATGTTATCAACATTGCATTCATGGTACAAATCAAATTAAAAAGAGGAGAACTGATCATACTAGCTTGCAGTGTTATACTAGGTTGAACATTCAGATATACTATAGAACAATCATGACGACATTACATAAAGTGCCTTCAGAAAGAATTAAGACCCCTTGACTTTTTCTACATTTTTTTTAGGTTACAGCCCTATTCTAAAAATATCTATTTTTAAATTCTAAAAAAAACTGTTTTTGGTTTATTTTTGCTAATAATAAAAAAGGAAATATTACATTGACATAAGTATTCAGACCCTTTACTCAGTACTTTGTTGAAGCACCTTTGGCAGCGATTACAGCGTTGAGCTTTCTTGGGTATGACGCTACAAGCTTGGCACACCTGTATTTGGGGAGTTTCTCCCATTCTTCTCTGCAGATCCTCTCAAGCTCTGTCAGGTTGAATGGGGAGTGTCACTGCACAGCTATTTTCAGGTCTCTCCAGAGATGTTCAATCGGGCCTCTGGCTGGGCCACTCAAAGACTTTTCCCAAAGCCACTCCTGAGTTGTCTTGGCTGTGTGCATTCTCCTGTTGGAAGGTGAACCTTTGCCCCAGTCTGAAGTCCTGAGGGCTCTGGAGCAGGTTGTACCGTAGAGGTTGTGCTAGGTTTTCTCCGGACGTGACGCTTGGCATTCAGGCCAAAGTGTTCCATCTTGGTTTTATCAGACCAGAGAATCTTGTACCTCATGGTCTGAGAGTTATTAGATATCTTTTGGCAAACTCCAAGAGGGCTGTCATGTGTATTTTACTGAGGAGTGGCTTCCGTCTGGTCACTCTACCATAAAGGCCTGATTGGTGGAGTGCTGCAGATATGGTTGTCCTTCTGGAAGGTTCTCCCATCTCCACAGAGGAACTCTGGAGCTCTGTCAGAGTGACCATCAGATTCAATGTTCACCTCTCTGACCAAGACCCTTCTCCCCCAATTGCTCAGTTTGGCCGGGCGGCCAGCTCTAGGAAGAGTCTTGGTGGTTCCAAACTTCTTCCATTTAAGAATGATGGAGGCCACTGTGTTCTTGGAGACCTTCAATGCTGCATACATTTTTTTGGTACGCTTCCCCAGATCTGTGCCTCAACACAATCCTGTCTCGTTGCTCTACGGACAATTCCTTCGACCGCGTGGCTTGGCTTTTGCTCTGACAAATGTTTTATTCAATCCATTTTAAAATAAGGCTGTAACGTAACAAAATGTGGAAAAAGTCAAGGGGTCTGAATACTTTCAGAAGCCGCTGTACATAAGCGCTTTAACATTCAAAGTGCATTTGAGAACTCCAACCTCAATCCCATACCATTCAGTGCGGTCAAGTTCCAGCATTGGATTTCCGATTCGAGACACACATTCAGTACCGTCTTTGACTTGACCAGTTAATAATAGATATATACATTTCTCAGGATGGAGTCAGGTCTGTTCAGAAGTTGGCGCTAATATAACTGACTAAATAGACAAAGACAAGGGGTGGGAGAGATGGAGGGGTGGGTCAGAGAGGTAGAGTTTCGGAATGGTAGGGAATGGGAAAGAGGGGAAGCGGGGGACAGTTGAAGAGAGGGAGGAGGAGAGAGCGGGTAATAAAGAGGAAAGAAGGAGAAAAATAGAAGGAGAGGAGAGAAATAAATGAAGAGGGAGGGAGGAGAAAGGGCATTTAGAAGCCCATTGAGCCAGAGGGGAGACCACCCCGCCGTTCTCCACCACAGCTGTAGAGATGGCCCTCGGGTTCTTGAAGGTCTGCTGGGGAGCAGACACTAGCATGATCCTCTCCTCGGCCTGACACACAAATCATTAAAACCCGGACAGAAAATATTTACACAAGAAGAAGTCTAACATCACACAGTCAAACTCTCAGTCATTTAGTAAGTTCACCATTCTGCGATTCTCACTGTTAATAAACATCGCACGGTGTTTCAACACAACGGAGAGGAGGAGAGAAACAGGGAAGGAGAAGAGACGGGGGAGAAAAGGTTAAATCAGTATGATGGGGGAGAAAGGCAGTAGGAATACTTGTCTTTGTCTATAATCAGACATAACCTTGCACCTGCACATCTCCATTACACCAGGTCTCACACTTCTTACGCTGGGCCGAGAGATGACCCTGACTCAGGGAACGGGACGCCCTGGGAACCAAACACACACAGTGTGAAGATGAATGTGTCTGTGTGAGTGTGTAGGTGAGTGAGAGAGTGTGAGAGAGAGAGAGAGAGAGAGAGAGAGAGAGAGAGAGTGTGTTTATCAGTGTACTACTTTATACCTAGACAGGAAGACCACCATGGCGCACAGGTCAATGGCCCAGTCAACGACTCTCTTCAGCACAAACTGCTCATCTGTAACAACGATAAACTTACAGGCATACAATCAAACATCTTTTGAATTGATACAATCACACAACTACCATATTCACCACCATTCGCCCACCTAGAGTAGGATGCTCTTCCTGTGTTTGAGGAGCAGCTCTTCATCAAGGACTCCAAACTGCTCAATGGATGGAAATGTCTACAGAATACAGACTGAGAGAAACCATAAAGAGGCAGAATGAGCAAGATATATAACAGATTTAAAAGACCAACCAAGTATACAGGTATATAAACAAACATCCATTACATTCATACTGACAGACAGATCAGTTTGTCTCTCCATTACATTCACCAGTTCTCCACTGGTGGCCAGTTCTGGGTGAACAGTTCCATGTAGTGTCAGTCATGTGTCCAAACCGGCCTTCCTACACACAGAGAGAGAGGAGAGATGTGTTCATAAAGTGTGTGTGTGTGTGTGTGTACTGTGTATTTTGAAGGTGTGTGTATGCGCCACCAAACTCTTGGTGAGTTCTCCAGCCAGCACCCAAGTGTTGCCCAGTGGTTTCTTCAGAGCCATCTATTGGCTCCTCAGCTGGTTACCAGCATTCTGTACACACACACTTTGTTATTTTGTATAGCTAGATGCACATCTTGATGCTATAGTGGTGTAATGCTATAATGGTGGAGTAATGCTATAATTGTTAATGCAGCCAATACAGTCCATACATGAAGTTATTGTACTTATTACAGTCCATACAGGAAGTGCTATTACATAGCACAGGAAATGCTAATACAACAGTGCACTCACTATCAAACAGAAAACACGTCCTGTTCACAACAGTACAGCTAGTGACTTTACATTCTGATAAAGACTGCTGAGTAATTATCAGCACTTACACATAATTATTATTAGTAACAGAGAATTGTAGCCTCGTATGTCTTATCAAATCTTTGCTTCCTAGTATTCTGCATATTAACCATTGAACCTTTGTTACCTGGAAACCGTTCAGTGCCACGAATAGCCAGATTATGACATTGGTCCCTTCGAAGATCCGGATGATTCTTAGACGTTAGAACTCGCTCGACTCTGGAATCCTGTATCCAAGCAAACACACACACACACACAAACATAACATGTCAAAATGTCAAGTTAAGGAGGTTGTCTCTGAAAATGTAGCTAAGACTGTCTACCAATACTCTTCATGCGTGAAGCTCAATTGAACAATTTAGACATTTCACTTTCTAAACTATCCCTTGAACAGTGAACCATTTGGCCAGTTGGATGCTGAACCATCAGTATGATGCAACAGAGCCTCAGCTTGCATTGAGGAGGTTATCTGTGACAGTATCGCTCTGAGAAGACAGTGTGCACAGTGGAAGAACTATGATCTCTGTTCTGAAAATAGACTGGGTTATACATACTGTAAAGCAGTGGTTCTCAACTGGTTTCAATCATGACCCAAATTAAAGCAGGTTGTCTTAGTGGCAAACCAATGTTGACATCGCAAAAAAAAAAATCACGAAACAGCGAGCTGGAAAACTATTTCTACTACTATATTTTGTAATACTTGTTGCAATTATGAAAAAGGAAATAATTAAATTTTGCCCATATTCTTGATGATGAATGTTAATAAGATCACTGGTTTGAGAACACAAAATCAACCAAATTGGCTAGATAGCACTGCTAATAGCTCTATATTGAAAATACTGCGATTGAAAAAAATTAGTTCAGAGGGTAAGTTACTTAATCACATTCTACCCTCTTTTTTTGTTTTTTTTACTCAGACAC
Source organism: Oncorhynchus clarkii lewisi (assembly GCF_045791955.1). Classification (NCBI taxonomy): domain Eukaryota; kingdom Metazoa; phylum Chordata; class Actinopteri; order Salmoniformes; family Salmonidae; genus Oncorhynchus; species Oncorhynchus clarkii. Next base: position 21,321,551 of record NC_092155.1, read on the forward strand.
CGGCAACCCATTCAAAACTTCCCGCGACCACCCACCAGTTGAGAATAGCTACTGTAGAGTCCACCGCCATCACATACACGTAGGCCAGATGTAAGTTCAAGTGGCTATGGCGTTGTAGCAACATCTTCCAGTAATACTGAGCTGCTGTATTCAATAGACTAGTGGTCACAGTACAACCCAACAAGTAATAAATGACGAATTGCAGCAGTTGTCAGTTGCGGTGGTACAGGGGAACTACATGGTGTGCAGGTTTTTGCTCCATCACAGCACTAACACACGTGATAGATTAGGCCTAGTCGAATCATGTGAATTAGTGCTGGGCTGGAACAAAAGTCAGCCCACCCTGGGGCTCTCCTGGACCAGGGTTAGTGTTATGTCTTGTGCATAGATTTTATTGGCTATTCCAACCTGCACACTGAATATGCTCCAAATGACCACCTTTATTGACCATTTTAAGATCCACAAACATCTTAGTCAGGACCTTTACAAACAGACACATTGTGTCTGGTGTATTTATAGCACAGCGAGACGTCTTGTTTCTACCCTAACCTCACCTCATCTTCAGCCATCTTTTCCTCAACACCCCTACAATGTTTCCACCACCGCCCTTACAAAAGCCTGCTGTTTCAATACGAATGAGGTTTCTGAGCTGTGTGGTGTTGTTGTGCGTGTGTGTCTACGTGAGTCAAAGGCTGCTTTCACAGAGGCAGCCGAATTCGGATATTTTTTTCCCACTAATTGGCCAAGCACATCCAATCTTTTCACATCTGATCTTTTTTTTTAGAGCCAATCTGATTGGTAAAAATACCAATTAGTGAACAAAAATATCAGAATTGGGCTGCTTGTCTAAACGCAGCCTAAGGGGCCTGGTGGTTGTTCTGTAACATGGCATGCAGCGCTCAACCACACCAAGAACCTATGAGTGTTCTCAGAACTGAAGAACAAAATGCATTCGGAGACATCTCACCTTCATGAAGCCCATGCCTCCCATGATCTGAACGCACTCGTAAGTTACTGTCCACGCTGCTTCCTGTCAATAGAGACAGTGTAAACACGCAAACCCACACACCGCATTCATTTCTCAAGCAGGTTCCCCCCTACATTTCAAAAAGCACAACTCTGACACAGCCTTTCCACTTCCCTTGATTACGATCATGTCCCGACAGCTAGGCTTGAACAGAATAAGGAAGACCACAAATAAACATGGGTCGGTGTGAATACTTACAGAGAGAACCCAGCTAGCACATACTGTTCGGAGACCATAGTTTGTTAGAGCTTGGTGAGAGCGTGGTTGTCCTATGGTTATTTTGCATACAACCTCCCCACAACTTTCCCGGAATGGTGCAGGATGGTTGCTTGGCTTTGGAACATTCTCAGCACATTTAAGAAACTTGACAAAAAATGTTATTTTCTTGATATTTCATTACTTTAACAGAACGTTTCTTAAAAGTTCAAACATGGTTACATTTCATTTAAATGTTGGTGATGTTATAGGAATGTTCCCTAACAGGTTGGACATTGGGAATATCTCATAGTTCAGAGAACATTAAGAAACAAAGTTAGTCTGTGGGAATTTCAGGACTTGAGCTTATAGGTTTCCTGATGGTTCAGACATGTTCTCAAATTGTTTCCAAATACTTTCCATAAAAAACACAAGAAAACTTTAGTAACGTTCAGAAACCATATTCATTCCCCCATTCTCAGCATCAACAAAACCCTCTCTATCATCTAACTTGTTAAATGTGTTGAGGTGTGTGGGCAGAGCACACTAATCTTAACTAGTGCTTGTTTCCTTTGAAATGGGGGTCTGTTTGAATAAAATGGTTACAGGCTTTGGTTTTTCCATTTCTAATTCGAGGCTGGGCTGTTAGCACGTGGGGCACACCAATTTGGTGACACCTCGTTAGTCAGTATATGTTACACTTGTGCTGGTTTGTCATCGTGTTAGTGGGAAGGTGTTTCACCTGTGCCGGCCCAGGTGATATTTAAGAGTGGCTGGACCAGTGTTCCGGTTATCTTGAGCGAGGCGGAGCGCCCTATTTGATTTCTAGACAAACCCTACATTTTCTGAGCTTCCCTGTTAATGTTTTGCTCCACTTTTTGATTTGCTTCCTGTCTTTACGTTTGGGTGTGGGTTTTAATTAAGTTTGCCTGTTCTTGGGCAAATGTAGTTGGCGCTCATGGCAGGTGTCTTTTAGGTCCCAGTTGTTGTTGCTAAATTGTTGTTGCTAGTCAACTTTCAGTGGACACCCACATGAGTGTCTTTCAGAACCCCTCCTAAAACCACAACTGTTTAGTTTTGGTTGTGGTTAGTTCCTCCTTCTGTTTGACATTTATTTTATTTTCTTGCTGGAGAACAAAAGACTAAAATGAACAGCTTTGTATGATTTTAAAAAACATGGCATGCTAGCTCCATCCTGGTGGTGCAGTGGACTAATGCCGGAGAACAGAAGATCATAGGTTCAAATCTTACTGACGCCGTGCCACAATGTTTGCACACTTAATGCCTAAGCAAATTAATTTCCAAGTGTCTTCTGTGCTTGGTGTTCAACACAGTTAGCCCAAACTAAGCTGGCAGTGTTATTGAAACATGTTCTTAGAACGTTATTTAATTACCTTCAAATAACGTAGAATTTCTGTTTTCAGAACATTAATCAAAACTTTCAGGGAACCACAGTAAAACGTTCTCAGAATCTCCCTGCAACCTAAAAATGTACGTCCTGATAACAGGCAAAATTTCCACTTCCATTCTCAGAACATAAAAAAAAAACATTGTTTCATCGGTCAGGAAACTTTGTTCCCAGAACCATTGGGAAACCAAAAATGTACATTCCCACAACTTCCAAGGAACCAACTGTCCATGTTCCCACAGATCGTGTAGGCCATGGACTGTAGAAAGAGACCTACAAAATTAAAGGAAGCCCAATGTGTGTCTGTGTGGTTCCTCCGATTACCACCTTCTCTTGGACGGTTCCGTAGTTGTGGATTTAGTTGCCAAACTGGTTCCTGTTGGCTGTGTGGTCCACCTGAGGGAGACATACAGGTCCATATGAGCAGAGGGATCTGGCTTTTAAATCCTCAATAAATCCTCAAAGTATAATCATGTAAAGTATAATAACCTCAACGTACAGTAAGTTAGTAGTTTTTCCTTGTCATCATTCTTCTCAGACTTACATGTTTTGGTGCCCATAAAGAAATGCAAATGTAAAAAAGATAGACTTTGAGTGAAGGCACAAATAGTTAGTTGTCATGAATGGAGGAAGCTCATACTCAGTCTAGCTTTGTCAGAGAGAGAGGAATATAAACAATAAGAAACATCACATCTTGAGACACCAGCTTCAAACTACCTCAATACTGGGAGTTGTTCACATGTTTTCGGGGCAGGGCATTTAGCAATGGAGGAAGCAAAAGGCAGATGCGAGGCCTTAACCAAAGATTCTAGGTCTCACGGTGAGCTGCAACTACAACCCACGAGCTGTGAGCTGAAGGCTTGCCTTGCATAAATACAACCAACCACAATAGGAGAGCTGAGACGGGGGCTAGAAGTAGCAAAATAACTCAACTACTGAGAAATACCAACCACAGACTCCACAAGGTCTATATTTGTGTGGTGTCTGTGGTGATAGCTATGAAATAATCTGTTAGGCCATACTGTGTATTATTAGTTAGCTACAACATTATCTAGCAATTATTCTATGATATTTATTTGTATATTCCATGTCCTCCTTTTAATCAGATGACTTTATTATTATTTATTGTGAATCTGTAAGATTTGTCAGAAATGCTTATAGAGCAATATCTAAAAAGACAAGTTGATCGTGCTGCACCCTGAAGCTTCCACAGGATATGGCACTGCAAAATAAGGTGCCAGTACAATGCATGATGGGGAAATTCCCCCCAACCACTACCAGGGGAAACAAGTGTGACAAAATAAAAGGCAGCAGTAGAGTGAAGCAAATATAAAATACTAGGCACCTAGAGAGAAGCCCATCACACCACTCAACCCACGTGGCGTCATGCCCAGTGTAGGTTACCTATTGTCATTACCAACATGGGCGGGCGCCAATCCCAAACTACACTGAACAAAAATATAAAACGCAACATGCAACAACTTCAAAGATTTTAGTGAGTTACGGTTCATGCAAGGAAATCAGTCAATTGAAATAAATTCATTATGCACTAATCTATAGACTTCACATGACTGGGAATACAGCTATGCATTTGGTGGTCACAGATATCTTTTAAAAAATTAGGGGCGTGGATCAGAAAACCAGTCAGTATCTGGTGTGACCACCATTGGCTTCATGCAGCGCCACACATCTCCTTTGCATAGAGTTGATCAGGCTGTTGATTGTGGCCTGTGGAATGTTGCCCCACTCCTCTTCAATGGCTGTGCGAAGTTGCTGAATATTGGCAGGAACTGAAACACGCTGTCGTACAAGTCGACCCAGAGCATCCCAAACATGCTCAAATGGGTAACATATGTGGTGGGTATGCAGGCCATGGAAAACTGGGACATTTTCAGCTTCCAAGAATTGTGGACAGATCCTTGCAACATGCTGAAACATGAGGTGATGGCGGCTGATGAATGGCACGACAATAAGCATCAGGACCTTGCCATGGGATCTCTGTGCATTCAAATTGCTATCGATACAATGCAATTGTGTTTGTTGTCAGTAGCTTATGCCTGCCTGCCCATACCATAACCCCACTATGTGGCACTCTGACATCAGCAAATTTCAATTGTGCAGAGCGGCCTTGGACAATTGAAACGGGTGATTAATCCGTCAAGAGCACACAGCGTGCCAGTGGCCATCGAAGGTGAGCATTTGCCCACTGAAGTCGGTTATGACGTCGACCTGCGGTCAGGTCAAGAACCTGGTGAGGACAATGAGCATGCAAATGAGCTTCCCTGAGATGGTTTCTGAGAGTTTGTGCAGAAATGATTCAGTTATGAAAACCCACTGTTTCATCAGCTGTCTGGGTGGCTGGTCTCAGACAATCCCGCAGGTGAAGATGCTGGATGTGACAATAGTGGGCTGGTGTGGTTACACATGGTCTGCAGTTGTGAGGCAGATTGACTTGTGAGGCCGGTTGGTAGTAGGGCTGTTAAGGTGACCACATTACGCCACACCGGTGGTCACTAGTCATGACAGCAGTCAAATTCCACATGACCGTTTAGTCATGGTTATTAGGCTTCTCCAAGCTCTGATGCTGCTGATGGTCATTAGTAGCCTACTTGCTAACTGTGTCCCTCTAATCACTCTGACATCAATGCAAATGTAATCAAAAATCTAATCAAACACTATGAGAGCCAGAGCCATACTCATGTTGCGCTACATTTCTATAGGCTATGCAATTGTGTGAGAAAAGAGAATCCAATCAGCGTTCTATAGGCTGGTCCTACTATATTTATTTCTCAAATTCCTAATATTAAGCACGTTGCTTCTCTTTACAACAGGAGAATGGCCTACTGGCTGGCATGAAAATGAACCACGGGGAAAAGCGTCCTCCATTCGCTATTTAAGTGCATAGATTACATTTCCTTCGCTGCACCGGTTTCGAGACAGGTGCATGATAATGGTCCATTCTAAATCAAAACAAATTTCACACTTAATATTATTTAGTATATGTAAAGGCAAGATTAAATCAAGAATATTCTGATGGGTGACAATATTAGCCTGTCACTTGTGAATGATATATTCTCACTTGTGAATGATATATTCTCACTTGTGAATGATATATTCTCACTTGTGAATGATATATTCTCACTTGCGAATGATGGCCAGCTTAAGGCAAGAAACAGCGCATGCCTTTTTTTGGTGACTTTTTCAAATCATAGTCGCACACCTCATGTAGCCTAGCCCATAGACCTATATGTTTTAATAAGGTTAGTATCACACCTCATGTAGCCTAGCCCATAGGCCTATATGTTTTAATAAGGTTAGTATCACACCTCATGTAGCCTAGCCCATAGGCCTATATGTTTTAATAAGGTTAGTATCACACCTCATGTAGCCCATAGACCTATATGTTTTAATAAGGTTAGTATCACACCTCATGTAGCCTAGCCCATAGACCTATATGTTTTAATAAGGTTAGTATCACACCTCATGTAGCCTAGCCCATAGGCCTATATGTTTTAATAAGGTTAGTATCATACCTCATGTAGCCCAGCCCATAGACCTATATGTTTTAATAAGGTTAGTATCATACCTCATGTAGCCTAGCCCATAGGCCTATATGTTTTAATAAGGTTAGTATCACACCTCATGTAGCCTAGCCCATAGGCCTATATGTTTTAATAAGGTTAGTATCACACCTCATGTAGCCTAGCCCATAGGCCTATATGTTTTAATAAGGTTAGTATCACACCTCATGTAGCCTAGCCCATAGACCTATATGTTTTAATAAGGTTAGTATCACACCTCATGTAGCCTAGCCCATAGACCTATATGTTTTAATAAGGTTAGTATCACACCTCATGTAGCCTAGCCCATAGGCCTATATGTTTTAATAAGGTTAGTATCATACCTCATGTAGCCTAGCCCATAGGCCTATATGTTTTAATAAGGTTAGTATCACACCTCATGTAGCCTAGCCCATAGGCCTATATGTTTTAATAAGGTTAGTATCACACCTCATGTAGCCTAGCCCATAGGCCTATATGTTTTAATAAGGTTAGTATCACACCTCATGTAGCCTAGCCCATAGACCTATATGTTTTAATAAGGTTAGTATCACACCTCATGTAGCCTAGCCCATAGGCCTATATGTTTTGATAAGGTCAGTATCACACCTCATGTAGCCTAGCCCATAGGCCTATATGTTTTAATAAGGTTAGTATCACACCTCATGTAGCCTAGCCCATAGGCCTATATGTTTTAATAAGGTTAGTATCACACCTCATGTAGCCCAGCCCATAGGCCTATATGTTTTAATAAGGTTAGTATCATACCTCATGTAGCCTAGCCCATAGGCCTATATGTTTTAATAAGGTTAGTATCATACCTCATGTAGCCTAGCCCATAGGCCTATATGTTTTAATAAGGTTAGTATCACACCTCATGTAGCCCAGCCCATAGGCCTATATGTTTTAATAAGGTTAGTATCATACCTCATGTAGCCTAGCCCATAGGCCTATATGTTTTAATAAGGTTAGTATCATACCTCATGTAGCCTAGCCCATAGGCCTATATGTTTTAATAAGGTTAGTATCACACCTCATGTAGCCTAGCCCATAGGCCTATATGTTTTAATAAGGTTAGTATCATACCTCATGTAGCCTAGCCCATAGACCTATATGTTTTAATAAGGTTAGTATCACACCTCATGTAGCCTAGCCCATAGGCCTATATGTTTTAATAAGGTTAGTATCACACCTCATATAGGCCTATGGGCTAGGCTACATGTTTTGATAAGGTTTGTATGACAACTAAAGTGTCCAAATAACTTATTAAAAAGAAGCACATTAATCCATGTAGAGCCTAACTGGAATACAAACGCAGCGAGTGAGTTTCTTGGGGAAGATCATTTTCACCATTAAAATGCACTTTTATAATAAAAGCATTACACACGTTAATCAAATTTGCTTTGAGAATGGTGTTTTCCCGCTAATGGAACATTATGGCCTACTGCCGTGTGTGCATTGCAACATTTTAAGCTAAACGTTCTGATCTGTTGCATCAGCTTCATTACATAAAAACATTTGTTTTTTTAATGCTTGTTGTTGTATTAATTTGGGATCTATCGCATCCCACAACTGTCCCAGACTATGTTTGGAATATTTATTTCTTACACAGAATAGGTCAACTTTTGTTCTATGGGGGATAGTAGATTGACATAGGCTCGTGCTTTTGCTGTTTGTTAGGCCTACTCATCTCGTTGGCTGACGAAAAGTAAATGTGGATAGCCTCGGAATTGGATAAACAACTCTGGCCAGGTACATTTTCCTCGTCTTCATACGCCTAATGCCTAATATATACAAGACAATCACAATATGATACATAATAGACACCAAAAGGCAGACCGTATGCTATCCCGGGCGTTTTCTTTTCACCCACGTACTGTAGTCTTACAACTCACTTTGAGACATTTCACCATTTAGCATTTTTTCAATGAGAACTTGAAACTGCCTATGGCTCTAACCACTAGTCTACCTGGCTCTAACCACTAGGCTACCTGGCTCTAACCACTAGGCTACCTGGCTCTAACCACTAGGCTACCTGGCTCTAACCACTAGGCTACCTGGCTCTAACCACTAGGATACCTGGCTCTAACCACTAGGCTACCTTGCTCTAACCACTAGGATACCTGGCTCTAACCAATGCCAACATTGCATTCTTAAACAGAAATATTGAGGTTCGTGCCAGAAACCAAGTTGTATGGTTCGCTTTGGAGAGAACGTTTAGAACCATGTTCTCCCCTGTCAGATGGTTATCTAGCACACATCCAAGATAATTAACGGTAATTAACTGTGACCACTATGTTACCTACTACCAACTTAAATTCAGGGGATTTCCTCAGTTTCAACTTGTACACATACAAGATGGGACTGTTTTTCCAAGGCGAAGTGACAGTTACTGTCACTCAGAAGTTCAGCACGGACTTTCTCAACCACATTTTTGTCGTTGTGTGAAACCAACAGTGCAGAATCATCTGCATGGAGGACAAGCTTTAACTTCCTGACTGATGTCTTCAGATGTTGCTTCAATATATCCACATCATTTTCCTTCCTCATGACACCATCTATTTTGTGAAGTGCACCAGTCCCTCCTGCAGCAAAGCACCCCACAACAGTGCTGCCAGCCCCGTGCTTCATGGTTGGGATGGTGTTCTCCGGCTTGCAGCCTCAACCTTTTTCCTCCAAACATAAATTATCTTTATGGCCATTTCTGTTTCATCAGACCAGAGGACATTTCTCCGCAACGTACGATCTTTGTCCCCATGTGCAGTTGTAAACCGTAGTCTGGCTTTTTTATTGCGGTTTTTGAGCAGTGGCTTCTTCCTTGCTGAGCGGCCTTTCAGGTTATGTCGATATAGGACTCATTTTACTGTGGATATAGATACTTTGTACCTGTTTCCTCCAGCATCGTCACAAGGTCCTGATTTCATTTGATTTTCCCATGATGTCAAGCAAAGAGGCAGAGTTTGAAGGTTGGCCTTGAAATACATCCACAGGTACACCTCCAATTGACTCAAATTATGTCAATTAGCCTATCAGAAGCTTCTGAAGCCATGACATCATTTTCTGGAATTTTCCAAGCTGTTTAAAAGGCACAGTCAACTTAGTGTATGTAAACTTCTGACCTACTGGAATTGTGATACAGTGAATGATAAGTGAAATAATCTGTCTGTAAACAATTGTTGAAAAAATGACTTGTGTCATTCACAAAGTACATGTCCTAACCAACTTCAAAAAGTTGTTTAACAAGAAATTTGTGGTGTGGTTGAAAAACGAATTTTAATGACTCCAACCTAAGTGTATGTTAACTTCCAACTTAAACTGTGTGTCACACACAGTGCATTCAGAAAGTATTCAGACCACTTATTCTAAAATGTATTTAAATTGTTCTTTTTTTTATTAAATTTACACACAATATCCCATAATGACGAAGCAAAAACAGGTTTGTAGAAATTTTTGCTAATTAATAAAAATACTGAAATATCACATTTACATAAGTATTCTGACCCTTTGGGCTCCTGAGTGGTGCAGCGGTCTAAAGCATCACTACAGACACCCTGGTTTGGACCCAGGCTGTATCACAACGGCCGTGATTGGGAGTCCCATAGGGCGGTGCACAATTAGTCCGGGTTCGGCCGATGTAGGCCATCATTGTTAATAAGAATTTGATCTTATCGGACTTTATTTAACTACGAAAGGTAATTTACTCAGTACTTTGTTGAAGCACCTTTGGCAGCGATTACAGCCTCAAGACTTGTTGGCAATGATGCTACAAGCGTCATGAGTTTCTCTCATTCTTCTCTGCAGATCCTCTCAAGTTCTGTCAGGTTGTATGGGGAGCGTCGTTGCACAGCTATTTTAAGGTCTCTCCAGAGAGGTTTGATCGTGTTCAAGTCCGGACTCTGGCTGGGCCATTCAAGGATATTCAGACTTGTCCACTCCTGCGTTGTCTTGGCTGTGTGCTTAGGGTCCTTGTCCTGTTTGAAGGTGAACCTCCGCCCCAGTCTGAGGTCCTGTGCGCTCTGGAGCAGGTTTTCATCAAGGATCTCTCTGTACTTTGCTCCATTCATCTTTCCCTCGATGCTGACTAGTCTTCCAGTCCCTGCAACTGAAAAACATCCCCACAGCATGATGCTGCCACCACCATGCTTCACCATAGGGATGGTGCTAGGTTTCCTCCAGACGCGACGCTTGGCATTCAGGCCAGAGTTCAATCTTGGTTTCCTCAGACCAGAAAATCTTGTTTCTCATGGTCTGAGAGTCCTTTAGGTGCCTTTTGGCAAACTCCAAGAGGGCTGTCATGTGCCTTTTACTGAGGAGTTGCTTCCGTCTAGTCACTCTTCCACTAAGGCCTGATTGGTGGAGTGCTGCAGATATGGTTGTCCTTCTGGAAGGTTCTCCCATCTACACAGAGGAACTCTGGTGCTCTGTCAGTAACCATTGGGTTCTTGGTCATCTACCTGACCAAGGCCCTTCTCCCCCGATTGCTCAGTTTGGCCAGGTGGCCAGCTCTAAACTTCTTCCATTTAAGAATGATGGTGGCCGGTGTGTTCTTGGGAACCTTCAATTCTGCAGATTTTCTTTGGTACCTTTCCCCAGGTCTGTGTCTCGACACAATCCTGTCTCGGAGCTCTACGGACAATTCCTTCAACCTCATGGCTTTGTTTTTGCTTTTTATAAATTAGCAAAATTCTGTTTTCACTTTGCCATTATGGGTTAGTGTGTAGATTGATGGAGTGATTTTTTATTTAATTTAATAAATTTTAGAATAAGGCTGTAGTGTAACAAAATGTGGAAAAAGGGCAGGGGTCTGAATACTTTCCGAAGGCACTGTATATACATATACAGTATATAGCCTCCTAATATTGTACTATCTGTGTGTTGCTTCATTGGCCTGGGCTATTGTTTGTTTAAACTCAAGACCAGATTGATCTCAGTTTGTCAGTGTCACTCATTCCAGTCATTTGTGTGGCATTAAAAAAGATTCTGCTTATGTCTTCTATCACGTAAATTATGTAGAATTGCATGAAATGTAGCCTAGTGGTTAAGAGCGTTGAGCCACTAACCGAAAGGTCTCTGGTTCGAATCCCTGAGCTGACTTTGTGAAAGATCTGTCAATGTGCACTTGAGCAAGGCACTTAATTGCTCTTGAAAAGAGCATCTGCTAAATGACAAACATTTTTACTAAAATAAAGGTTCCTGTCCATGTAAGTGGGTGTTTCCTCTAGCGTAAGCATGCTTTTCCCGCGAGCACATGGTTCCTCCATAATATTTGGCATGCTCAGGCGAGTGAGCTCTGGTCTACTTATTGTTCCCTCCAGCTCACCCTATCCACCCCGCCCTGAAAAAAATTAACCAGTGAGACGTCTCGCCTTGAGCCACCCCCTCCGTAGAGCAGGGGCCAGAGATTGCTGCCCACAATTCAGGGCATTCCTGCATGTGGACCAATAGAAGTATAAAAGAGAGTTTCCGGCAGATGCAGGAACGCCCCGAATTCAGGTCGCAATTGCACGCCATTCTCCACCTGTCAACAACAGACTTCTGCAGCATGAGAAACATGGCAGTCAACAAAATAGAAGATATTCATGACATTTTGTAATCTACTGTGCTGGAAAGTATGTTAATAATTCTCTATAAAAATCCATTTCCATATACAAGAGAAAAAACAAATGTCTTTGGATTTCAGTCTATTACACATTTATTCTCAAATACAGAAACAAAAGTGACAATAATGAAATCAAACCAAAAAAATGACACCCCAATGTGACACTGCTATACTTGTGAAACTATTGACTTCATTTAGCACCTTTATGGTTCGGTTATACATCCTCATCTCGTGTGGACAGATATCTGCATTTTGTTCTGGGTTAAACGAGATTATCATCAATATATATATATATATATATATATATATATATATATATATATATTCACTCGTACAAAATGGACACTTACGTGCGTCAGTAACATACAAAATATGAGGAGGATCACAGTTATTTAAAGAGAGAAAACTCATGATTCAATCCCAAAAGTACCGTTTTGGTTTGCCCTCTTCTTCCTCCAAGTACCGTTTCCTATACCACATAGTCCAAGACAGTGTTACAATACATGGCACCCATTCTTGTCATTTGAGGTATCTATCCTCTGAATACTAGACAGAAGTTGGCCTGTATCTTAACATGAACTATTCTGTACGATTGCATTTAAAACTAATTGGCACACAAATTCATACAAAATGGGATACTTTACTTAACGTCCCACCATGTTCATAAATCAATGAAAACGTGATACATTTCACCTTCTCAAATGTCTTCTTCCCTATAGAAAATAAGAGCAAGTGGCGCCCTCTACTGTTCTAGTCCTCAGGACACTTGGCGACGACTCTTCATTTGGCCCGTTAATATGTTACTTCGGTCAATTCAATGAAAGACCACTACTGTTCCTTACACCCAGCCAATCAGTCAGTCAGTCCCAGGTAGGAAAAACAAACACGATGCTAAAAGGGAAATCAGTTAGAAAACACACAACAGCTTCACAGATGGTGTGAGAGGCAGAACTAAACCAATATACATGCTTGAAATCAAACAAGAGTTGCGGCTTATCTGATATGGAGTCCAGCAACATGTTTTGGAGTCATAAGATATGTGGAACGTTGTGGGGGGAGTTGCTGCGCCTAGATCTGACCTCTTGATTGCAGGTCTGTCCAGCTAAACGGTTTGGAGGGAAAACAACGAGACTTGAAAACATGCCAGTATATTTAAGAGGGAAGCCAGACGTTATGCATTTCACGTCTTTTACGTTGCTGTGCCAAAATTCCTGACTCACTGTTGAACCCAGTTTTTACCAGACTAGAAATGAACGACACCAATCTACTAGGGCCTAATCAGACCACAAGTTAATTACCACCAGACTAGAACAGTCTGTCATCCAGAGAGTGGAATACTCCTAGACCTCACACGAATGGTCACTCACCTCACAAGCACACACAAACACACACACACACAATCAGACTACATGACATCCACAAAGAACTCGCTGGGGTTGCCCATTGCTAGGTGGAAGGACTGGCGCGAGGCGGTCAGCTCAGGGGGCACAGAGCCAAGGTCACGGGTTGGGGGGGCCCCGGGTGGTCCTCCAGGGACAGCGGAGGGGCCCATGCCTGGGTGCATGGGGACCGAGGGATGGTGCTGGTGGAGGTGTCCCATGTTTGGGTGTCCCATGTGTGGGTGTTGGGGCACCATCATCACCATCATAGGGTTGTAGGGCATGGGCATCCCGGGGGGGTAGGGCGACATGTGGGGGGGCATGCGGTGATGATGCGAGCGCTGTGATGTGTGGCTATGTTCGCTGGGTGTGGCTGAGCCGTGGCCACGCCTCAGGCTGCTGCGGACAGAGTATTCCGATTCGCTGCCGCTGCCCGAGCCCTCCCCTTCCCCTCCAGAGGGGGACTTTTCTCCTCCTGCTCCCCCCCCCACCACCGTGCTGCCAGGACCTCCCTTAATTCCCCGCCGCCTCTCGCCACCCTCACTCTTTGTAGACCCACTGCTCCGACTCCCTGGGGGGACAGAAACAGGTCAGAACTGGTTAGAATGGGTCAGGAGAGTATAGAACATGTCGCTGCCAGCTCTCATACATGTCCCTGCCAGCTCTCAACGCAGTCGCAATTTGGAAATTAGCCACCAAATGTGACACCCTCCCCGACCCTCTTTCCCTACCTCCCCTCTCGCTCTCTCTCTTTACCTCCCCTCGCTCTGTCGATCCCTCCCTCCCCCCGACCCTCTTTCCCTACCTCCCCTCTCGCTCTGTCTCTCTTTACCTCCCCTCGCTCTGTCGATCCCTCCCTCCCCTTAGGGCTTACCTTCGCTGTGCTGGCTGGCCGTGCCCGTGCTGCCTGGGGCGAAGCTGTAACTGGACAGCTCGTGGTAGGGTGGGGGTTGACTGGAGTAGGGGTGGGGGTGGGGGTACTGGAAGGAGGGGAAGGAGTGTAGCAGGGGCCAGGGCGTGACCCCCGGGAGGGGCAGGGGGGCCAGGGTGTCTTGGTCAGAGGCCCCACTGGAGCCGTCGTTGTCGTTCAGGGACAGGTTGGCCATGTCTTTGGGGGTAAAGAGGGGGTGGGGAAGAGAGAGAAGAAGGAGGGAGGAAGAAGAGAGTAGAGAGGGAGGGGAGAAAAGGAGGTCAAGTTAAACTGGTCATACAACTCGTTTGGCCAAAGGGTTTGAATAAGCTCTAATTGTAGGTGCATCTACTGAGGAGATACTGTACACTCTTCACCGAATATTCTTGGACAGTGAAGCTAACATTTTTTATTTGGCTCTATACTCCAGCATTTTGGATTTGAAATCAAAATGTTTCATATGAAACCACCTTTTATTTTGAGGGGATTTTCATACACATCTTTTACCGTTTAGAAATGAAAGCATTTTATGTATCTAGTCCCCCCGTTTGAAGAAATCATAAGTGTTTGGACAAATTCACTTGTAGTGTATTAAAGTAGTCAAACAGTATTTGGTCCCATATTCTTAGCACGCAATGACTACATCAAGCTTGAGACTAAAAACATTGGATGCATTTGCAGTTTGTTTTGCCCTATAGTTACTGAATGGTGACTGGAGTCATTTTCCTTCGAAGTGAGTAGATAAATGGATTCTCGACTTGGGGGGGGGGGGGGGGGGGGGACTAGAAAAATAAAACCGCTTTCACTTCTAAAACTGGAATGAAAACACCCCCCAAATAAAAAGTGACATTCTGTACTCTCTCATAATGTTACATTTTAGCTGCACTGCCCAAATACATACGGATGGGAGTGTACAAACATCAACCTTTACACAAATACATTTTTCTAAATAAAATCGAAGGAATTAAAACTGTTCCTCCCCCCCATAAGTCCTCACAGTTCTCGCAGTCGCTGAAGTCTCCGAAGATGTAGTAACACTGCTCTGAGAAGGTGATCTTGTTGACAGTGTGGCGGATGAAGCCGGCCTTCAGCAGGTTGCTGGCGTACTTCCGGGCCTCGCGGCGGTCCTGGTAGCCCTCGATGTGGTGGTAAAGCCACTCCACCACGTCAGAACCTGGACACACACACAGGGATGAAAAAAAAAAGGAGAAAAACAGGAGATGTGTTCCATCAGTTCGACCCCCCCCATCCCCCATCCACAGCGTCACTATTGGCCCTCAGTGTTCACACTCTCTCTCACCCAGGAAGGCGTTGGGGATGGTGATTTTGAGCCACATCCTGTCTCTGACCTCCAGGCCAGACTCCGGGGACGCCATGGCCTTAGCCACCGACGCCATGTCAGAGTGGAGGGACAGGTTGAAGTCATCAAAACCTGGAGAGACAGAGAAGGGGTAAGAGAAAGAAAAGGAGGGAGAGAGAGAGAGACGAGGAGAGAGAAATAAAGACATGATTTTTTAAAAAGGGTGGGGGGGGGGGTTGTAGGGAGGGAAAGAGGTGGAGAGAGAAAGGGAGGGATGAAAACAGAGGGAGGTAGACAGCCATCATTGACCACATAAAACAATGAAGACCAGAAGAGCAAGACGGATGTGGCTGGTGCTTCCTGTGCCATGTCCGAGTTTAAAACGCCTGGCACACGAAAAAGGGATGGATATACCACAATAAAAAAAAAAAAGAGGGAGGAGGGCAGAGACGAGAACAACAGAGAAGACAAACAGATGAAGTAAGAGACAGCAGATGGGGGTCAAGGGGAGAGAGGGAAAGAGTGAATGGAGGAGTAGAACGGAGCATGAGAGCAGGCAAAGTTGAAAAGAGAGAATGCTAAAATAGAAAGACTGAAAGAGATAGAAAGGGAAAAAGAGGGGTACTGACGTTCTGTCTCAGTGACGGAGGAGGAAGAGGTGACGGTGCTGAGAGCGGAGCTGGCGGTGTAGGGGGGGTAGGCCCCCGTCAGGGCCACAGAGTGGTTCACCCACACTGCTGGGTCTATTGGCCGGATTGGCTCATCTACAGAGAGGGGGGGGGGGGGGGCAAAATATCTAATTTATTAATTTGAAACATAATTTATTTGACATTTCAGAGATTCATGTATTGATGGCTCCACCATATAAAGACCAAGTCGACTAATCTGTCTTCCATCGATCTCTATGGTAGAGACGAGACGTCCAGCTTACTACTCACTGCGAGGGAGTGTGAAGTAACCCTGAGGTGACGGGTCCCAGCACTTTGCCACTGTCAGGATGATGGGTCTGAGAGAGAGACAGGTCATCACCATCGTCATCACATGTCAACTGACCAGACATTTCACACTGAGAACAACTGGTTGGGAATGTCAATGAGAACGTATTTATGTCAGCCACTGACCCCGGTTTGTGTACGATCTCCCTCAGCACACGCACAGCGTCATCGTTGCTCATGTTCTCAAAGTTGATGTCGTTCACCTTGATGAGAAAGGCAGAGTCAGTAAACATTAATGGTTCAATCTTAAGTCAGGAACAAATGGCACCAGTAGTATCATGGCTATCAAGGGTCATCCTGTAGTCCCCCGGGCGGCCCCGCACCTGTAGCAGCATGTCCCCGGGTTCGATGCGTCCGTCTGCTGCCACCGCCCCTCCCTTCATGATGGAGCCGATGTAGATGCCCCCGTCGCCTCTCTCGTTGCTCTGCCCCACGATGCTGATACCCAGGAAGTTGTACTTCTCTACAGGAGGGCAAAGGCGACGAAGAGATTGGGAGATTGGGCTTTGTCCCAAAAGGCACCCTATTCCCTAAATGGTGCACTATTTTGGACCAGGCCCCATAGGGAGGTCAACAGGGCAGAAATGTGCGAGAGGGGTGGATTTCTATAGTCTGGTCGCTGCACCCGCGAGACCAGGCTGGTTTCACCAGGCTAGGATTTCTCAGCAATTTCAAGAAATAGTTTTTTTTACAAAACGGATAGGGCAGAGTACTGGTTAGGTAGATGTTAGGTTCGAGGTTTAAAATAACATGAAGAAGCATGACAGTCAAAGAGAAGGTCAGAGAAACTGATGGAAGAGGTAAAAACAACTGACAGAAGGGAACAGTGATGTTACTGACCCATGTTGAGTGTGACGGTGATGATGTTCAGAGACATGGTGGAGTCTGTCACACTGCTGAACGACGATGCCTGGGACAAGACATGGGGAAAAAGTAAAACTACAATACATTCCAACGCAGAATGGGCCATTTCTGACAAGCAATGTTTCAGGCAAAAAAAAAAAAAAAAAAGTATATAAGTATATACTATAAACACACACACACACACACACACACACATACATATACATATATATATATATATATATATACACACATAGAGAAATATACATAAACACATATGTATACACACATACACATTACCCTTTCTAGCCTCGGGGGGCGCTGTTTCCTGCGTCTGCGGTGGCGTTTGAGCAGCCTGGAAGCCGTGCTCTGCTCCGTGGAGCCGCTGAATCGGCTGATGGTGTCGTCCTCCTCAGAGTCACAGAAGCTGGTAGTGTCCAGCTCGCTGCTCATCACAGTTGTAGCACTCTCATAGCCCGCTAGGTGGCGTTCCATGCCACTCTGGCCGTTCATCCTTGGCCCTGAGGCACCGCAGAGAGATGACACAGAGTGAGGGGAGAGGACGAGAGAAAGAGAGGCTTTACTATGGCTCTCATGTTTAGTAATGTTGTTAATGTCAATTGTTTTTACAGCTAGAACAAGGGTTGTGTTCAGTAGGCCCAAAATGGGAGAAAACATTTTGAAAACGCGAAGCCTGACATTGGCCAATTAGAAACGCTCATTGTCATTGTCCATTTTTTCCTACGTGTGCCCTACTGAACACAACCCAGTGCAGTTTCATCATGTGACAGAGTGTGTGCTGTGCAGAGTGCTCACCACGCTGCTCCATGGCCTCCCTGTGTCTGGGTCGCTCTCTCCTAAAGGACACCACAGACTCTGTTTCCGACTGGTCATCCAGGTTCTCCACACTGTCTGCTGCATTGGGACTGGATAGGGAGAGGGTAGAAGTGGGGAAAACATAGAATTACTTTGTCCATTCTACTCATTCTAATTCTATGGGTGAGAGATGGTATTGTATGTCGGCTCTGTTACATAAATGACCTAATAAACCACAAATAGCAGCACACACAACCTCTAATCAAATAGGCTACAAGCCAGATCATATTAGGACCGGAGGACAGATAGCTAGCATACAATGGTGTAGGGTGTCCACCCACTCTGCCCAGGGTGGCTGAAAACGCACTTTGGTGAGTCACTTATGTTATAAAACAGATTTGACCAAGACAAATATGATTATTTATGTTCTGAATCGTTCAGTGGGGACTTTCTAACATATCATAACAATGATATCCAAAAAGTTGGATTTCGTAACCTAATACATCCGATAATACGCACCGAGCTCTGTTGACAGAAGCGCCGCTTTCTCACAGTGACGTTTGAGGACTTAACATTTTGTGGTGGTCGTCTGCAAAGTTGTTTCAGCAGGTCGCAAAAAGCTAAATTAACACGAGCTGAATTAAATGTAAAATGCTTTGTAAATAAAATGTTCAGTGCTCCGTTGACATTTCACTGACAAGATTTCTCACAAAAACAAGGGCACCTCATTAATTTGAAAAGAGTATACTGAAATATGAAAATACTACGTCATGTCTCAAAATCGATATCCAAAATCGACAATGTTTTATGTCCTCCGGATTCGAAAAGAAAACTGAGTTCAAAAGGTGAGACTGTCAGTTCTCGCACAGCATCCAGCCTAGCTGACACTCTGCCAGCAGCATACCACCCTGCATACCACTGCTGGCTTGCTTCTGAAGCTAAACAGGGGGTTGGTCCTGGTCAGTTCCTGGATGGGAGACCAGATGCTGCTGGAAGTGGTGTTGGAGGGCCAGTAGGAGGCACTCTTTGCTCTGGCCTAAAAAAATATTCCAATGCCCCAGGGCATTGCCCTGAGTAGGGTGCTGTCTTTCAGATGGCATGTTAAACCGGTGTCCTGACTCTCTGAGGTCATTAAAGATCCCATGGCACTTATCGTAGGGGTGTTAACCCCGGTGTCCTGGCTAAATTCCCAATCTGGTCCTCAAAACCATCAGGGTCACCTAATAATCCCCAGTTTACATTTGGCTCATTCATCCCCCTCCTCTCCCCTGTAACTAACTGTAAATATATCACTAGCCACTTTAAACAATGCTACCTTATATAATGTTACTTACCCTACATTATTCATCTCATATGCATACGTATATACTGTACTCTATACCATCAACTGTATCCTTATGTAATACATGTATCACTAGCCACTAACTATGCCACTTTGTTTACATACTCATCTCATATGTATATACTGTACTCGATACCATCTACTGTATCTTGCCTATGCTGCTCTGTACCATCACTCATTCATATATCCTTATGTACATATTCTTTATCCCCTTACACTGTGTACAAGACAGTAGTTTTGGAATTGTTAGTTAGATTACTTGTTAGATATTACTGCATTGTCGGAACTAGAAGCACAAGCAT
Organism: Oncorhynchus clarkii lewisi; assembly: GCF_045791955.1. Taxonomy (NCBI): domain Eukaryota; kingdom Metazoa; phylum Chordata; class Actinopteri; order Salmoniformes; family Salmonidae; genus Oncorhynchus; species Oncorhynchus clarkii. Next base: position 21,341,227 of record NC_092155.1, read on the forward strand.
TTCGCTACACTCGCATTAACATCTGCTAACCATGTGTATGTGACAAATAAAATTTGATTTGATTTGAACTATTCCCCAGGTCGTTGCTGCAAATGAGAACGTGTTCTCAGTCAACTTACCTGGTAAAATAACGGACAAAATATGCTATTTTCCAGACTTTTTCTCTGGCCATTAAATTATTCACGTTAAAACTCCAATAGCTTTTGAACGGATTATGATCGACGTGAGTTTTGACCATTGGTTTCCTTAGAGGAGTATCTATACAATTAACATATTATTTTACCAATTGGTTAAAAGATGCATTTCTGATTGGACACCCTACAATGTGTATGACTAGGAAGCAATGGATCAAGCCTAGTAGTATATCACAACTGGGTTCAAACAGTATTTTAAATTTACATTTTCAATAACAGTGCTAGATGGGCGGGTTTGTACTTTTGGGGCCATTCCATTGGTCCCGTTGTGCCAGGCATACTGAATCTAGTGCAGCTAATGATTTTGAACACTATTTGAACCCAGGTTTGCTGTGTATTATGATATTCTAGACAGGTGCTTAAGAGTCAATGGGCGGCACAGGCTATGATCACGTTGAAATGGGCAGTTGAATTTAATAGTAGGTAACATGATGGCTGGAGTAGAATACGCTAGATACAGTGGAAGAGATGCAGCAGTGAGACTAGGATACTGTGATTCATGTGATTGCGGAAGAGGGTGTCTGTGTGTAAGTACTGGAATGATGGGGGTCTGGAGTCACCGATGCCCCCGGTCCTCTCAACAGGTGGGGGTGGGAGGGGAGGAGGAGGGGGTGAGGGCAGGGGCCGGACTTCTGCTGGGGGCGGAGGAAGGACTGGTGATACCAGCTCTGCTGCTGCTGGGGTGTCTGATGATACCAACTGAGGAGGAGAGGAGAATAGTAGAGAGATGGATAGAGGGACAAGGAGTTGAAAGTGGATGATAGTGAGGATGGGAAAAAAGGAGGATGAGGGCAAAAGAGGAGGAATTAAGTAAGAAGCAGAGGAGAGTATACAAGACAGGGGGAAATAGGTTGAAGAGGGGGAGAGGGAGAGAACAAATATGGGGTTAAAAGAACGGGATAGGGAGGGAGAAAAGAAATATGGGGGTAAGAGATGTGTTTGTCAAAGCAATTGACATCTTTACTCCATTCAGAGGAAAATCTCAGGTGCCAACAGACACTAACCTGACACTTAGCCTGTCTCCCTCCATTATATCCCCAGAGTGCTTAAGAGAACGAACAGACACACACACCACAGTCCTCCACGGATGGTTGCAAGGTAAAAGGAAATACCCATGCAATTTGGCCCCATCAATAGCACTGGTGTTCTATTACCTACTTTCTACAGACCTAGCATACACCTATACACACACACACGTACGTACGTACGTACGTACGTACATCTGCCTGGGGGGTTAATGCTAACAAACATGCCAACTACTTTAACAATCACCACAGATTCTGATTTCTATACATTTCTGTTGTATGAAAAGGAGGGACTTAGCATTGAACAAACTACATGCATTCAAATGTTCCGTCTTGAACTTAACCTTGAGAACCGGTTTGTGGTTTTGATTTAATATCCCTGCCCCAAGTGACCAAGTGACAGAACAAATTTGCCCCCCTTTCTTTAAAAACTTTCCTCCGTCTCCTCTAATTGCTGTTTGACTATAGAGCACTCGTGCCTCTGGGACCATCCTATCACGTGTCCATCCTTATGGTCTCCTCTATTTGGCCAACCCTTTCAATCCCTCTCCCTTCTTCCTTGTCCTCCTCCTCCTTATGCACTTAGCAGATGCATTCCTCCCCAACCCCCCATTATCCGGGACGAGTCCCAATGTTTTGTCTGGAGGACTCAAAGTAATAAACCTTGTTTAGGGACGGGTAATCATAAGCGGGGAAATTTGAGGATGTAAGAAATCCTTTGTTTCTTCAGTGTTACGATCACAGATAGTGGGTTCTTGTAACGGTTCTACTAGTAAAGCAAGGCCATTGCTACAGAGGTCGTTAAAGAAAAATCGGCCATGTTGGCACCAAGAGTTCCATGACAATAACATTCTAATTGGCATTCTTAGAGCTGCTAGGACCATTTCAGCCATATTGTTTCGACTTGGGAACGGGACTTTTACAACTCAGTCCTGGAAAAATAGTTTCAAGCGATTCAGGAATTCCCCCCCTCTGGCTCCCCTTCTCCTGCTGGTCTTTTACGGGTCCAAGATTATGGTGTACAGTCTACCTCTCCCAACTCTGTTCTTACCCATGACACCACACGGCCGTTAAAGCACGGGAGCTTAGCACTTTCATCCGAGATCTCTTCCTTCACCACCCTGAAGACAGACAGAGGAAACAGAACAGAGGAGTTCGATGCAGTTTTGATTAAGCCAAGAGTAACAAACACAGAGACAAATACACACTGTAAACTCATTTTTTAAATTTTACCTTTATTTAACTAGGCAAGTCAGTTAAGAACAAACTCATTTTCAAAGACGGCCTAGGAACAGTGGGTTAACTGCCTTGTTCAAGGGCAGAACGACAGATTTGTACCTTGTCAGCTCGGGGATTTGAACTTGCAACTTTTTGGTTACTAGTCCAACACTTTAACCACTAGGCTACGCTCCTCATACACAGGAGACAGATGCAAAGAGCAACATGAGGACACTGCTGTGTTATTGCTTGTTTTCCAATGACTCACCATCATTACCCAAACCACAATGGAGATAGATAAACACACACACACACCAAACTCCCTACAACTAAACAAACTCATGGACCAGCCATTGTTCCTCAAGACTTCTATAACATACCCTTCTTTCTCTCTGCATCCACCTCTTCACTCTGATTGGACAGGTAGCATCTGCTGTATAATTTCTATCCGTCTGTCCAACTACCATGTTATTACCGCAGTACTTAGGACCTGGGCTGGACACGAGTACTGTGTCGAGGAGACACTTAACCGACTGCCCAGACTAGGATCAGGTCCATCGTGAACTACTGGGCATCCCATCTATGAGAAGCTCGCTAAACAATTCTGAAAGTAGCCTACATGCAATTTCCACCTCAAACTGTCAAACAAATCTCAGAAGTATCAGACACAAGCAAGCTCCCAGCTAATCAACGCAACATATCATTATCTCACCCCTGGTTAGCCACTATTGGCTAAAAGAAAGCTCAAATCTAACATTATCTGCCAATTAATTTTCATCAATATTTCCCCAGCCTGTCAGTGTGGTGCACAGGTTTGTCTATCACTCAGTCTGTAGCCAGTTGATGCGATAGGCCTAGCCATCTTGTGGGTTGACAGAAATACTTTCCCCAAAGCCTTCTCAATTAAATGTTAACTAAAAAGCAGGCTTACCTGGCAGAAGTATATCATAAGTATATTATTTATATCTATTATTTGTTATTTGAAAACTTTGACATGAAATGAGCATTAGTCAGTACAGAACCATCGCTAGAAGGGCACATTCCTCACCTGCTAGATGTGCAATTAAAAAAAAGGGCCAGATGTGCAATTAAAGGGGAATTACACAACAAAAAAAACTACATTTGTTTGTTTTAATTTAAAGTGTCTTCAGATATGATTTAAGCATTGACATGGACTCAGAACATCAAATTTCCTTGTTTCTCTATGAACTATTGTAATTTTGCGAGTGTAAAGCAAAACAACTCTAAAAACAAGAAATTCAACACAATTAGGAGTTTATTAACCATTACTTTACCGAAAACTGCACTAAGGACCCAGGGAAGGAGTTGCAGGGGAGAGAAGAAAAGGTGCGCACTTGAAAGCTATAAATAGAAAAAACGGCTCTTAAAGGTTGGAGACCCCTGCAATAGCCTATGTAAATCTACTGTCCCCTATAGTAGAAAAATGTACCTATTCTACTGGTCAGCTTGTCGAGAAAGAAAAAGCCTATTCCAAAACAGACTCGGGGACAATCGACCCCAAATTCATACAACCAGTAGGCCTAGGCAACATAAAAACAAAAACTTTAAAAAGCAATGAGTCTCGTGCAACAGATCAGAACGTTTAGCTTAAAAATGTTGATAAACTATTACTTCTTCACATTATAAGCGCAGCAATGCGCACCAGGCAGTAGGCTACGCGCAAATGCTCGTTCCATAATGCAATTAGCGGTAAAACGTTATCAAAAGGCCACCACACATGCTAGCGGTTTCTTCTGAGAAATGAAAATAGACATTCGATATTTAGAAAGAGCGATCTAATAGGCTACTTTGAAGCAAGGTAAGACATGCCTCATAAGACGGTTTCAAACATTCAGGTTTCAAACAATTAAGTATGTTTTCAAAATGCATAATGCCTCCAACTCATTGCAAAGTGGTGCGATAAACTGATGAAGCCTGCCTTCTGTTGCTTTTGAGGTGCTGCAGCAGCAACAGGTCTTGCACTGTCTGACAGATTTTCCACTCAAAGGCTCTGTATGTTTGTTGTACGCGTGTGATGATACACTACCAGTCAAAAGTTTGGAAACACCTACTCATTCCAGGGTTTTTCTTTATTTGTAGTAGGAATGATTAAGAATATGGACATATAAATATATGGATGAGCATCTAATGCAGCACTCCATCACTCTCCTTGGTCAAATAGCCTTTACACAGCCTGGAGGTGTGTTTTGTGTCATTGTGTTGTTGAAAAACAAATGATAGTCCCACTGAGCGCAAACCAGATGGGATGGCGTATCACTGCAGAATGCTGTGGTAGCCATGCTGGTTAAGTGTGCCTTAAATTCTAAATAAAAGAGTGTCACCATCACACCACCTCCTCCATGCTTCACGGTGGGAACCACACATGGAGACCATCCGTTCACCTACTCGGTGTCTCACAAAGACACGGAGGTTGGAACCAAATATCTCAAATTTGGACTCATCAGACCAAAGGACAGATGTCCACCGGTCTAATGTCCATTTCTCGTGTTTCTTGGCCCAAGCAAATCTATTCTTCTTATTGGTTTCCTTTAGTAGTGTTTCTTTGAAGGAATTCGACCATGAAGGCCTGATTCACACAGTCTCCTCTGAACAGTTGATGTTGAGATGTATCTGTTACTTGAACTCTGTGAAGCACTTATTTGGCTGCAATTTCTGGAGGGTGGTAACTCGAATGAACTTATCCTCTGCAGCAGAGGTAACTCCAGATTTTCCTTTCCTGTGGCGTTCCTCATGAGAGCCAGTTTCATCATAGCGCTTGATGGTTTTTGCGACTGCACTACAAGAAACTTAAAGCAATGATGGACTGTCATTTCTCTTCGCTTATTTGAGCTGTTCTTGCCATAATATGGACTTTGCCCTATTTGGTAAAAGACCATCTTCTGTATACCACCCGTACCTGTCCCCCCTACCCTGTCACAACACAACTGATTGGCTCAAACGCATTAAGAAGGAAAGAAATTCCGCAAATTAACAAGGCACACCTGTTAATTGAAATGCATTCCAGGTGACTACCTCATGAAGCTGGTTGAGAGAATGCCAAGCATGTGCAAAGCTGTCAAGGCAAAGGGTGGCTACTTTGAAGAGTCTAAAATATAAAATACATTTTCACATCTTCTATTATTCTAAAATGTAGAAAATAATAAATCAAGCAAAACCCCCTTAAATGAGTAGGTATCCAAACTTTTGACTGGTACTGCACATAACGACTATACTGAACAACTCGCCAATTTAATTCCACATAATTATGCAAATTAACCTATAGACAGATTAGCATGGCCAGACAAATGTATTTGCATTAATGTATAAGCTAAAAAGCGTAATTTTGCGAATCTGATTTTTTTCTTCCTTTCCCGGACAATTAGCCTGCACCAATTTTCTTTGCTGGCTTTTTCATTTTCTATGGCCAAAAGCTGGCTATTACCAGCTAATGGAAACCCAGAGATAGGTTGTGTGTGCGCGTGTATGGATGTCGGTGCTTTGCAACATTGTGTGTGTAGTACGGTCTGCTAGGCTCACTTTGGGGTTTTGTAAGCAGCGATTGCGGGTTGGTTTTGTGGGTGAGTGGTAGCACAGGGCCAGATTGTTGTGGGTGAATGGTAGCACAGGGCCGGATTGTTGTGGGTGAGTGGTAGCACAGGGCCAGATTGTTGTGGGTGAGTGGTAGCACAGGGCCAGATTGTTGTGGGTGAGTGGTAGCACAGGGCCAGATTGTTGTGGGTGAGTGGTAGCACAGGGCCAGATTGTTGTGGGTGAGTGGTAGCACAGGGCCAGATTGTTGTGGGTGAGTGGTAGCACAGGGCCAGATTGTTGTGGGTGAGTGGTAGCACAGGGCCAGATTGTTGTGGGTGAGTGGTAGCACAGGGCCAGATTGTTGTGGGTGAGTGGTAGCACAGGGCCAGATTGTTGTGGGTGAGTGGTAGCACAGGGCCAGATTGTTGTGGGCACCGGGGAGGCATTGTCACCGGAAGGAGGCTGGCCTTGTGTGAGCAAACTTGGTTTAGTCCCTCACATACTCTCTCACTCTTTTAACTTCCTCTTGGTACCTCTTTCTCCCTCCTACCATCTTTTTCTTACCCTGCTCTCACTCTCTCTCACAGTCTATGAATAATTTTGGTTGCTCACTCTTCTTTCTCGCTCTGTGAGGACTAGGGTTGCACATGTTTTGCAATGGATATATTCACAATATCATATGGAGACAGAAACATAAAACCTTTTACCTTATTTAAAAAATATATACAGTGCCTTGCGAAAGTATTCGGCCCCCTTGAACTTTGCGACCTTTTTCCACATTGCAGGCTTCAAACATAAAGATATAAAACTGTATTTTTTTGTGAAGAATCAACAACAAGTGGGACACAATCATGAAGTGGAACGACATTTATTGGATATTTCAAACTTTTTTAACAAATCAAAAACTGAAAAATTGGGCGTGCAAAATTATTCAGCCCCCTTAAGTTAATACTTTGTAGCGCCACCTTTTGCTGCGATTACAGCTGTAAGTCGCTTGGGGTATGTCTCTCAGTTTTGCACATCGAGAGACTGACATTTTTTCCCATTCCTATATGCAAAGCAGCTCGAGCTCAGTGAGGTTGGATGGAGAGCATTTGTGAACAGCAGTTTTCAGTTCTTTCCACAGATTCTCGATTGGATTCAGGTCTGGACTTTGACTTGGCCATTCTAACACCTGGATATGTTTATTTTTGAACCATTCCATTGTAGATTTTGCTTTATGTTTTGGATCATTGTCTTGTTGGAAGACAAATCTCCGTCCCAGTCTCAGGTCTTTTGCAGACTACATCAGGTTTTCTTCCAGAATGGTCCTGTATTTGGCTCCATCCATCTTCCCATCAATTTTAACCATCTTCCCTGTCCCTGCTGAAGAAAAGCAGGCCCAAACCATGATGCTGCCACCACCATGTTTGACAGTGGGGATAGTGTGTTCAGGGTGATGAGCTGTGTTGCTTTTACGCCAAACATAACATCTTGCATTGTTGCCAAAAAGTTCCATTTTGGTTTCACCTGACCAGAGCACCTTCTTCCACATGTTTGGTGTGTCTCCCAGGTGGCTTGTGGCAAACTTTAAACGACACTTTTTATGGATATCTTTAAGAAATGGCTTTCTTCTTGCCACTCTTCCATAAAGGCCAGATTTGTGCAATATACGACTGATTGTTGTCCTATGGACAGAGTCTCCCACCTCAGCTGTAGATCTCTGCAGTTCATCCAGAGTGATCATGGGCCTCTTGGCTGCATCTCTGATCAGTCTTCTCCTTGTATGAGCTGAAAGTTTAGAGGGACGGCCAGGTCTTGGTAGATTTGCAGTGGTCTGATACTCCTTCCATTTCAATATTATCGCTTGCACAGTGCTCCTTGGGATGTTTAAAGCTTGGGAAATATTTTTGTATCCAAATCCGGCGGAGCTTTACCTAGCATAGACTTATAGATGACCTGGAGCCAGTGGGTCTGGCGACGAATATGAGGCGAGGGCCAGCCAACGAGAGCATACAGGTCGCAGTGGTGGGTAGAATATGGGGCTTTGGTGACAAAACGGATTGCACTGTGATAGACTGCATCCAATTTGCTGAGTAGAGTGTTGGAGGCTATTTTGTAAATGACATCGCCGAAGTCAAGGATCGGTAGGATAGTCAGCTTTACGAGGGTATGTTTGGCAGCATGAGTGAAGGAGGCTTTGTTGCGAAATAGGAAGCCGATTCTAGATTTAATTTTGTATTGGAGATTCTTAATGTGAGTCTGGAAGGAGAGTTTACAGTCTATCCAGACACCTAGGTATTTGTAGATGTCCACATATTCTAACTCAGAACCATCCAGAGTAGTGATGCTGGACAGGCGGGCAGGTGCTGGTAGCGATCGGTTGAAGAGCATGCATTTGGTTTTACATGTATTTAAGAGCAGTTGGAGGCCACAGAAGGAGAGTTGAATGGCATTGAAGCTCGTCTGGAGGTTAGTTAAGTGTCCAAAGAAGGACCAGAAGTTTACAGAATGGTATCGTCTGCGTAGAGGGGGATCAGAAAATCACCATCAGCAAGAGCGACATCATTGATGTATACAGAGAAAAGAGTCAGCCCGAGAATTGAACCCTGTGGCACCCCCATAGAGACTGCCAGAGGTCCGGACAACAGGCCAGAGGTCCAGACAACAGGACAATGATCCCCAATGATCCATCGCATCTTCCAAAAACGTATTTAACATACATCTGTAAAATGATAGCCTAGAAACTAAAGCTGTGGTTGTCTTCCTCTCATGCTTCCATGTTTTCTCCCTGGACCTCCTCATTGTCCACCTCTTGAGCATCAGACTCTGAGGCCTCATCTTCACTGTCACTATTCAACCTTGTTGAGGATGGCTCATTGTCAGGCTCAAAAAGCATTTTTCAACCCTTGTATTGGTCATCCTGTTCCGTGCTTTGGTGTGTGTGTTCCCAAACATTCTACCCAACAGAGTAATTGTCCGCATACCTCACCATTACAAACAAATTATCTCCCCTCAAGCTATTTCACCAACGCACAAAAAAAAGCCTCAAAACACAAACATCGCAAATATCCCCTCATAGCCATTACCCCTTGGCCGCACATCCCAAACAAATAAACTTTTTTCTCCCGTCTACTAATGTCTCACACATCACACCCAAAACCACCATCCACTTCCCCCACCCCTCCTGTCCATCTCTCGCGCCTCTCTTGATGTTGAATCTGCCGCAGCCAGACCCCCAGCAAATGGCCCCTCTCCAACCCTAGGTTCTCCTGGTCTGCTCCACTCCATGCTGCTGGCTCTGCCCCGACTGACACACAGCCTGTCTGACAGCTGGCTCGCACTCCCGGAAAAGAAAACGCAAAAGGAACAGGCAAAACACACACACTGATGCTTTAGTTACTTTGCTGAGGCCACAGGCTGAAGGAACAGGCCCTGAGAAAAGTAGCTCAGTTTTGATTGGGTAGCTGACTTCTGAGCAGATTTTTAATGTAGCCTACTTGTAACGAATTTTGAGGTTCATTTCCAAATGTTGCGGTAGAAGTATGGTCAGACAACTCAGTAGACGCTGGAGAACTTGATTGTTTTAGCGCCTGTTTTTATAATATAAGTTGGTGTTTTGTGGTGTTCTTTGTTTGTGTGAGTAAGTTTACATTTCATTGTAGCTTACAAAACGCAAGCGGTTTTACTGCAATTAATGTGTTTAACAGAAGCCCTAGGTCTCATCAGGCAAACTCCACCACAAACATGCATTCCATTCAACCTAGGGTAGGGCACAACTGACAAACAGCCACCAGAGAAAGATTGACAGTCACAGCTCTTCCAGTCTGGAGGATTTAAATGGGATAAAGTAAGAAGAGGAAAAAAGTATGTCTAAAGTAGAGGTCGACCGATTAATTAGGGCCGATTTCATAATCGGTGCCAATTATGGCCGATTGCATTGCAAACTACGAGGAGACTGCGTGGCAGGCTGACCACCTGTTATGCGAGTACAGCAAGGGACCAAGGTAAGTTGCTACATGCATAAAACTTATTTTTTTTAAACAATCAATCTTAACATAATCACTAGTTAACTACACATGGTTGATGATATTACTAGTTTAACTAGCTTGTCCTGCGTTGCATATAATCAATGCAGTGCCTGTTAATCTATCATCAAATAACAGCTTACTTTGCCAAACGGGTGATGATTTAACAAAAGTACATTCGCGAAAAAAAGCACAATCGTTGCACCAATGAACCTAACCATAAAGATCAATGCCTTTCTTAAAATCAATACACAGAAGTATATTTTTCTAAGCCTGCATCTTTCATTAAAAGAAACTCATGTTAGCAGGCAATATTAACTAGGGAAATTGTGTCACTTCTCTTGCGTTCATTGCACGCAGAGTCAGGGTATATGCCACAGTTTGGGCCACCTGGCCCGTTGCGAACTGTGTGAAGACCATTTATTCCTAACAAAGACCGTAATTAATTTGCCAGAATTGTACATAATTATGACATAACATTGAAGGTTGTACAATGTAACAGCAATATTTAGACTTAGGGTTGCGACCCATTCGATAAAATACGTAACGGTTCCATATTTTACTGAAAGAATAAACATTTTCAAAATGATAGTTTCCGGATTTGACAATATTAATGACCTAAGGCTCGTATTTCTTTTTTGCCTCTGACCGTTCCCTCTGTTGTCTTTGCCAAGGGATATTTGATAGGAACCATTTTTCAGTTCCTACCACTTCCACTGGATGTCACCAGTCTTTGGAATTTGGTTGAGGTTATTCAATTGTGCAACGAAGAAGAAGCACATCCTGGAACAAGGTTACACTATTGAGAGTTGCGCAAGACGTAAAAAGGAGCATGGTTTGTTTACTTGCTGTATTGAATACAGATTGCCCCGTCTACAATTTGATCGATTATTAACGTTTAACCTGTTAGAGCTCTAGGGGCGCTATTTCATTTTTGGATAAAAAACGTTCCCGTTTTAAGCGTGATATTTTGTCACGAAAAGATGCTCGACTATGCATATTTGGAAAGAAAACACTCTGAAGTTTCAGAATCTGCAAAGATTTTGTCTGTAAGTGCCCCAGAACTCATTCTACAGGCGAAACCAAGATGATGCATCACCCAGGAATTAGCAGAATTTCTGAAGCTCTGTTTTCCATTCTCTCCTTATATGGCTGTGATTGCGGAACGAATGAGCCTACACTTTCTGTGGTTCGCCCAAGGTCTTAGCAGCATTGTGACGTATTTGTAGGCATATCATTGGAAGATTGACCATAAGAGACTACATTTTCCAAGTGTCCGCCTGGTGTCCTGCGTCGAATTCGATGCGCAATTGCCAGCTGCTTCTACTTTACCATTTGATTCAGGGGAGAAAGCATGTGTCCAAGAACGATGTATCAATGAAGAGATATGTGAAAAACACCTTGATGATTGATTCTAAACAACGTTTGCCATGTTTTCAGTCGATATTATGGAGTTAATTTGGAAAAAAGTTCGCGTTTTGAGGACTGAATTTTCAGATTTTTTTTGGTAGCCAAATGTGATGTATAAAACGGAGCTATTTCTAATACACAAGGAATCTTTTTGGAAAAACTGAGCATCTGCTGTCTAACTGAGAGTATCCTCATTGAAAACATCAGAAGTTCTTCAAAGGTAAATGATTTTATTTGAAGGCTTTTATGTTTTTGTTAATGTTGCGTGCTGGATGCTAACGCTAATGCTAACGCGAAATGCTAACGCGAAATGCTAACGCTAGCTAGCTACTTTTACACAAATGATTGTTTTCCTATGGTTGAGAAGCATATTTTGAAAATCTGAGATGACAGTGTTGTTTACAAAAGGCTAAGCTTGAGAGATGGCATATTTATTTCATTTCATTTGCGATTTTCATAAATAGTTAACGTTGTGTTATGCTAATGAGCTTGCTGATAGATTTACACAATCCTGGATACAGGGGTTTTTTCATAGCTAAACGTGACGCAGAAAACGGAGCGATTTGTCCTAAACAAATAATCTTTCAGGAAAAACTGAACATTTGCTATCTGAGAGTCTCCTCATTGAAAACATCTGAAGTTCTTCAAAGGTAAATGATTTTATTTGAATGCTTTTCTGTTTTTTTGTGTAAATGTTGCCAGCTGAATGCTAATGCTAAATGCTACGTTAGCCATCAATACTGTTACACAAATGCTTGTTTTGCAATGGTTGAGAAGCATATTTTGAAAATCTGAGATGACAGTGTTGTTAACAAAAGGCTAAGCTTGAGAGCTAGCATATTTATTTCATTTCATTTGCGATTTTCATGAATAGTTAACGTTGCGTTATGGTAATGAGCTTGAGTCTGTATTCACGATCCCGGATCCGGGATGGGGAGATCAGAAAGGTTAAAAATACCTAAAGTTGTATTCCAAAAGTAGTTTGAAATATTTTGGCTAAGTTTATAGGCAACTTTTGAAATGTTTTGTAGTGACGTGTTTTTGTAAGCTGTTTTTTTCTGGATCAATCGCACTTTATAAAAGGACATTTTGAGTATATATGAACAGAATTAATCGAAAAAAAAGGACCAATTGTGATGTTTATGGGACATATTGGAGAGCCAACAAAAGAAGCTCGTCAAAGGTAATGCATGTTTTATATTTTATTTCAGCGTTTTGTGTAGCGCCTGCAAGTTTGAAATATGCTACCCTCTTTATTGACATTGTGCCATCATCAGATAATAGCTTCTTAATGCTTTCGCCGAAAAGCTTTTTAAAATCTGACATGTTGGCTGGATTCACAACGAGTTTAGCTTTAATTGAGTATCTTACATGTGTGATTTAATGAATGTTTGATTTTATATCATTATTTGAATTTACCGCGCTGAATTTTCCCTGGTTTTGTTTCAAAGTGGGACGCAAGCTTCCCCTATACCATAAGTTAAGTTCCTTGCTCAGAACATATGAAAGCTGGTAGTTCAATATTCCCAGTTCTTCAATATTCCCAGTTCAGAAGTTTTAGGTTGTAGTTATTATAGGACTATCTGTATTTCATGTACGTTTGACTATTGGATGTTCTAATAGGTACTTTAGTATTGACAGCCTAATCTCAGGAGTTGATAGGCTTGAAGTCATAAACAGCACTGTGCTTCAACCATTGCCTAGAGCTGCTGGAAAACGCAGTAAAGTTTGAATGAATGCTTACGAGCCTGCTGCTGCCTACCACCGCTCAGTCAGACTGCTAGACTTAATTATAATAAACACACAGAAATACGAGCCTTAGGTCATTAATATGGTCAAATCCGGATACTATCATTTTGAAAACAAAACGTTAATTATTATTTCAGTGAAATACAGAACCATTCCGTATTTTATCGAATGGGTGGCAACCCCAAGTCTAAATATTGCTGTTACATTGCACAACCTTCAATGTTATGTCATGATTATGTACAATTCTGGCAAATTAGTTAGCAATGAGTCAGGCGGCCAAAACTGCTGCATATACCCTGACTCTGTGTGCAATGAACGCAAGAGACGTGGCACAATTGCCCTAGTTAATATTGCCTGCTAACCTGAATCTCTTTAAACTAAAAATGCAGGTTTAAAAATATATAATTCTGTGTATTGATTATAAGAAAGGCATTGATGTTTATGGTTAGGTACATTCGTGCAACGATTGTGCTTTTGTTAAATCATCACGCGTTTGGTGAAGTAGGCTGTGATTCGATGATAAATTAACAGGCACCGCATTGATTATATGCAACGCAGGACAAGCTAGTTAACCTAGTAATATCAACAACCATGTGTAGTTAACTAATGATTATGTGAAGATCGATAGTTTTTTTATAAGATAAGTTTAATGCTAGCTAGCCACTTACCTTGGCTCCTTGCTGCACAAGCGAAACAGGTGGTCAGCCTGCCACGCAGTTTCCTCATGGAATGCAATGTAATTGGCCATAATCGGCATCCAAAAATGCAGATTACCGATTATTATGAAAACTTGAAATCGGACCTAATTAATCAGCCATTCCGATTAATCAGTCGATCTCTACTCCAGAGATGTTTGATAGGGTTCAAGTCCAGGCTCTGGCTGGGCCACTCAAGGACATTCAGAGACTTGTCCCGAAGCCACTACTGCATTGTCTTGGCTGTGTGCGCTAAGGATCCTGTTGGAAGATGAACCTTTGCCCTGGTCCTGAGCGCAGTGGAAAAGCGTTTTAATCAAGGATCTCTGTACTTTTCTTCGTTCATCTCTCCCTCAATCCTGACTAATCTCCCAGTCCTTGCCGCTGACAAACATCTCCACAACATGATGCTTCCAGCACAATGCTTCATCGTAGGGATGGTGCCAGGTTTCCTCCAGACGTGACGCTTGGCATTCAGGCACAAAAGTTCATCTTGGTTTCATCAGACCAGAGAATCTTTTTGTCAAACTCCAAGTCGTTCTGCCCCTGAACAAGGCAGTTAACATACTGTTCCTAGGCCGTCATTGAAAATAAGAATGTGTTCTTAACTGACTTGCCTAGTTAAATAAAAGGTAAAAAAAAAATACAAAAAATGACATGTAAAACAAATCGGCCACAATCGGTGTCCAAAAATGCAGATTACCGATTGTTATGAAAACTTGAAATCGGACCTAATTAATCAGCCATTCCGATTAATCGGTCGACCTCTAATTTATATCCTATTTCACTGTGGAAAAAGGGGCTGCAATACATGGCGATATGATTTTCAGTTTGCTTCCATTTGGCTGGTTTCACATTCATCTCCTGTTATCATAAGGAAAAAGCATTTAAATCATGTAAAACAATTGCTATGTGCATTTACAATACACATTTAACTAGCTCTTATCAATAGCTCTGACCAATTTATAAATTACAGCACATGGAGAATGCTGTTATTTTTTTATCTGAAAAAAGTAGACGCTTTTTCCACTTGGAACTGACAGGTTTGCTGATCTTATGGTTTCCTCAAGCGTAAAATTGGTGGAAGTATAAGGAAATTAAGTCAAGGTCAGAATATGTCATCTGTAAACACACCTTTATTCGAGCTCTACCTCAAACAAAGTAGGTGAATAGCATGTTATTTTCATACTTAAGTTCAAAGTCACAATACATGGAGAGAAAAGCGCATTCAAATGGAATTAAGTTCCATTTACAGTCGCTTAACTCGGGTTGGAATAGGGGCCCAAGAGCAGAGCAGGCAAGGGCTTAGGGGTGGAATATGCATTGCCGTGTGTAATGTAGCCTAGTTTTATTTACACCATCCCAGCAGCTATTTTAGAAATATAACTTTGCTCTGTGTTTCTGAGCATGCACTTTGTAGCCTATAGCACACATCGATATATAGTCTAGTAAGCAACTCAAACACTGAGAAATATTGCCATTACAAATTACATGACCCTCCCCTGGACTAGAATAATAATAAATAAAAAAATACTAAACCCTCCCCTTGACTGAAAAAGCATGACCCTCCTCCATTTTCCTCCAGGTACCAATTATGTAAATTTCTATCAATCTCTAAGTGTGAAGGCGCTCTTAGCTATGAGAAAGGGAAGGGTGTGATGTATAGCGAGAGAGGCCTAATTGAATGGTTCCCATTCTGCGCGCAGTCAGTCAACCCCCACATCCCCTCCCTATTCGATAGGCGAAAGTCACTCACAAACGTTCGTAACATTGGATCCCATTGCTCTTATAGAACTCATGCTGGGTTGGTTGGTTTTCTCCTTTATCATAATTTGCCTGAAACCCACAACTCGCACAATCATTAATCACCAACGTTAGCGCTCACTCACCCAAAGTCCTGGTCCATAGACTTGAAGAAGAATTTGTAGTTGGGCTTGTTCAAGACCTGTTTAAAATCCAACAAAGTGATATTTTCGGCAGGAATCGGAATCTTCACCAAATACGGCGTCTCCTCCTCGTCGATGTGGTATATTATTTTGGTTTCCGCCATTTCTCCAAACTCTTTTTCAGCTGTCCCACAAAAACTATGGAAGAGAAAGCTAACAGGCTAACGGGAAAAGGGGGTGAGGTGAAATGCTCTTACAACGCTAGCCAGTATATTTGCACTGGCCAGAACTAACAAAAAAGTAAAAAATTATACTTATATCACGTGCATATCCTCTTAGTTTCTATCTCCCAAAGATACAAAATATCATTCTCCTACGGCCAAAGATTTAAAAACCAAGCATACCCTACCTTCACACTGTCGGCCACCCACAACTTTTCCCCCAACAAAAACATACGGAGGGAAGGGGGACTCTAAAAACGTTTGTCTCGACTGTTGCAAGCCAACGCGGCGTATGACGTCGTTTATGCTCCCTTTACGTTTTTGCTCAACGTGCCCTCGTCCCCCTGTAGAAATATTCCGGAGATTTTATTCCACAATACATTTTCCACATTAGTCATAATTCATATTCATTATGTAGCCTAAATGATGTTACACACACACACATGCACAGGGAGAGAGAGTCAAAATATGAAACACATGAAAATATTTTAATAAATAGCCAATACAATCAAAGGTCAAATAGGGGCTGCTTATATTTGTCCTGTTTCACACATGTACTAGTGGGTAACCTGTACAAGTGCTTGGTGTGAAATTCCACTCCCCCTGAGACACCCTCAGAGAGTGGGGTCAAGGCCAGGGATCAGACATTATTGCGCACCCCTGTAGCAGTTAGGGTTAAGGGCCTTGCTCAAGGGCAGATCGGTAGACATTTATCCTATTCGGATCAGGGATTCAAAACAAGCAAGCTGTTGAATGGCCCAACTCTCTAACCACTAGGCTACCTGGCGCCCCAATGTAATAGGCGCTCCTAGATTAGACCACTAGAGGGAACTCTAAATCAGTGCATAGCGGAAAAACTCAGAACTGTCTATATATAATTTTCTCAACACCAATTAACAGAGCTAGACATGTGATTATGAGGCTGTATGCATCAACCTTTTATATATTTTAAAGATATGTAATTGACAGTTGAATTGAAGTTAACAGGACGTTTCAAGGCTACGTTTGATGTAGGCCCGTAGTTCAGTCTAGATCTTAGGCCATATTCAAATATGTTGACAATACACCCTTCCTTCCTTGAGTAAGGGGGAAGGAAACAAGGAAATACAAAAGGAAGGAAGGATGCATGTAAAAGTATTGGAACAGGCCCCTCGGTTCCTTCTCCCCTTAATTGCGGAAAAACCTGGGCCCAAACACCAGTCCCACCACGCAGGTCATCATAAACAACACCCAGAATACCACGGCCAAGGTCCTCCTGTGGTGCTGCAGCACCTCCACCTCACCCACCAGGCCCACACCTCCACCGTGGGGCCTATCGCTTGGGTGCATCTGCTCCACCCTTAGGCTCACTGTGGGCAGGATGATGAAGCGGGCGTCCCTGCTGGTATCCAGGGAGAGGACCACCCTCTGGGTAACGGTGGCCAAGTGGGCAGCCATCGACACAGGTGTGCAGAAAGCCATGGGGGGTAGTTGAGCCAGGATGCGGGAATTGCAGGGCAGGGTGAGGGGGTCGCCGGTCTCCAGCAGGGTGGGGTGGCGGCAGAGGGGGCAGAAAATGGCAGGGCTGCGAGGGCTCTGGGGGTCCACGGGTTCAGCTGGATACGGGGACAGCTGGATTCTCTGGAGGCACTCGGTGCAGAAGACATGGAGGCATTCCAGCATGCGAGGACACTTGCCACATTGGTTGTACTCGTGGTAGCAGATGGGACACTCCACCTCTGTGGACTCACCCGGCTCAGAGCCGAGTGCTGCTGCTTCTGCTGCTGCTTGGCCCCCCTGGAAGTGCACTGGTTCTGGAGGCTCAGCCATCGTGAGGGAAAGGGAGAGATGGAAGTGGGGATGGGAGTTGGGGGGGGGGGGGGGGGGGGGGGTTCAGGGTCAGACTTCGTTTGGGATGGTCAGATGTTCTTTGCTATGTCTGCAGAACCTGGAGGAAGATATGATATAATAAATATTGATTATATTCTGATACAGTATTACAGTTCAAGTGTTTTTGGCTATTGTAACCTAACCTTTCAGTATGTGTGTAACAGAGGGGATGGGCCTAGGCCTATATGGGGTTAAAATAGTCCATCTTAAACCTGGTCCTTGGGGTTTTCTGTTCTGTTTCCTCTTGGTTTATGGCGAGATTCCTAAGCCCTTGAATCACTAGCTTCAGTTAATTACCAAATGAAGAAGAGATGTAAAACCTGCCCCCTAGCCCCTAGCAGTGGGGAGCAGAGGAAATGGAAAGCCTGACTGCAGGATCCACACTCAGACTGATATCCCTTTCATACTAAGATGTTCTTCCGCCAACTTTTCCATGCTGCCAACTTTTTTTCCGCCATTTCCATGTATCTGAAAGCTATTGCCGGTATCAAAGCCAAAACTTTTATTGCTGCCTAATGATCTAGTATCATTTCGGTAAACTTCTGCCTACGGCTTAGCATAAAACTTAGCCGTAATGCTGAGGCGGCATTGGCACGCACTATGCTATTTAAACCAGTTAAATGTAACTAAATGTAATCCCCCAAAGTAATTATTTATTATGAGAGGGCCATAAACAATAACTAGAAATGTTGCATACTCCAAGAAAGGTTAAAGTCTCACTTTTCTAGTCATTTTTAAAAATAAATTGCTGAGGTGTATTCACTTGAGAACACAAGCTCAAGTACACAGCACAAATATGATAAAAATGTGAAATATTTGATTTGGTGTATTTTCTATTCAACATAACTGTATGAATACCGCTTGAAATTATTTACATACTTCCTAAATATAGTATAATCAGATTATAACATTTCACCTTCCATATAACCGTAAAATACATATTTGTATGTTTAGTGTTAGAGAAAATGTGCATATTTTCTAAAGGTCTCTCTTGATCTGTACCAGTACCTCCTGTATATAGCCTCGCTATTGTTATTTTAATGGTGCTCTTTTAATTATTTTTTACTTTTATTTATTTATTTTTGGGGTATTTTTCTTAAAACTTCATTTTTGGTTAAGGGCTTGTAAGTAATCATTACACTGTAAGGTCGTACACCTGTTGTATTTGGCACATGTGACAAATAAAATTGGATTTGATCAGAACATCAGCCCCCATCACTGTGAAGGTCTCACAGGGCTATATCTTAGCTTCCTGAACTCAATAGGAACTTCCCTTTCATCTCATATAAATATTGTCCATCTATGATAAACTGTTTGTTTTTTTATCTATAAACTATTTTAGATGAATCGCTATAAATCGATCTCTGAATGTGCTACTGTGATGAAACCACTCTCTCCTACTGCACTATGATGTAAGGATTGCAGGCATGTGCACAAATCGATTTATAAGAGAAAATGTAAACAGGGGACTAAACAGGGGACTTTACACCTTAAGAGGTTTTAAACTCTTGATGGTTGCTAGGCAGCGCCAGTTAACCATCCCCCTGCCACTTCTCCCATAACCCACCACTAAGCATGAACACAACTGGATGGATCCATTAAGAATTACTGTGGGAATAAATATCACTTAATTATGGAAATATTGGCATAAAGTAGGCTAATGCAATTGAAGGAATGCTATAAAATTGTTGCTTATTGAAACTCCCAAAGTCATCCAATCATTGTAATAAAATGTCAAGCAATAGCCTAATCGCCTACGGTCAACTAGATTATAATTTCAGTTTGTGTGCAGTTTTCAGATTGGGACAGCGCCATCTCTCTGCTTTGAGACAAGCATGGGGACTCCTCTTGAGAAATGATAAATCAATGTAAGATTTGTGATCATTGAATCTCTGTTTGGATATTGGTTAGGCTACAATTAGGCTGGGAAAATGTTAGCTAAATTGAGGTGAGGGCTGCTCATGATCATCTTGTCTAGTTGGCTCATTTATTAGAACAGTTTGCCAGCATGTTATGTAGTTTAGTTTAGCAAGTGGATTATTTTGCTCTTCACTCCCTGTCGCTTAGTAGCATAGGACTACTCCCGACCAAAAGCACGTAACTTCAATCAATGTGATTTTGTTTCACTGAATCTCTGTCTGTATATTTGGTTAATTGCTCTCTGGCTGTACAAGTGGAAATGGTAGCTCATTTATTCATTTGCTCATCTATCACTGATCAGAAACATTTAGCATGTAATAATGTAGCCCAAATCAAGTGTAAGGCTATTGTTTTTGCTCAATCGAGTAAAGGCAGCTACAAAAGCCTGCGGTTGTGAAATATGAACAGGATACTTGCACGCTTTTGAAAATAGGATTGCAATTATTATTTTTATTTTCCCCCCACATTTATTTATATAAAAAAACGTGTTAACAACCCAATATTGTTAATCAACCAGGTTGTCACCTAAATCATTATAATATAATAGTAGTCTTAAGTTTTTTAATTTTTATTAATGCCAATACTGTTTTCTATGCTTGTTTTCACTTAATACTTTGGGATACTGGTGTTATGTCAGATTTTATGAGGGTTGCCAGATTGGAGTAAAAATCTGTATTTGCCAGTTTAAAAAAAAAGCATTACTACAGGGCTGTGAAACCAGAGCCAAATGGCTTCAGACTAACATAAGGTAACATAATTCAACTAAAATTATGCAACTCTATAGTTTTGAAAATACATTTTATAGTTTCTGAGCCCCTGCCAAAACAAATTAACAATGTTGACTTTTGATGGTGTATATTCAATAGATTTATTAAAATAGATGCCCCCCAACATCTGCACACCACTACTGCCACTTGTCCCTGGCATGTCAGCCTGTACATGGTAATTATAAAAGGCTTATGCAGGCAAAAAGGTGGTAAAAATGGGTATGTTTGTAAAGGGGGGGGGGGGGGGGGCAGATAAACATTTCCCTTGTTTTTCTCTATGTGAAAGCAGTATAACAAGTAAAAGGTAGAGAAGTGGAGGTGGAAAAACAAAGGACAGGAGCCGTGGATAGAAGTGATTACCGGGCCCTACACTCTCTCTCTGTCCCTCTGTGTGTTGTTGTGTTTGAGCTATTTCTCACTGTGGGCTAGTTAGAACGCTGATGCACTAACAACACCAACGCAATGATCATACAATGAATAAGAATGCCCTCAGCGCTACTGGGTTTGTATAAAATTCCACTGATAGTTGACTAGTGAAATAGAGATTTGAATCAAGTAAACTGCCAAGGATCTCCTCCCAAAGTCAACGTTGTTCCACTGCTGCATAACAGCACCAATGAACCACAATATGAAAATCAATTGTAATATACATGATGGAAAAGGGGTGTACTGTACTCATCTGATATTCCCTTCGGTGTCCATGTGTTTACCTCATAAAGATCAAACTGTACTTTCATAAACAGCAGCCTCTCCATTCACATGGGATAGAGCAAGGCAAGCCATACTCAACAGGGCAGTTGCCTAGCAATAGTGGTCTATTTTGTATTTGGGCCCCAGGAGCAGAGATTGTAATGAACATGTTTCCATAGGATTGGTCTATCTGTACGTGTCACACTTTTATTTGGTTCAATAATCTCAATACATATTCCAGACAAATTTGTTCAACATTCACCCTGTGTAATTTGCCTGACAATAATGAATTACTTTCTCCAACTCCTTGACATCCACAGTCAGAAATGGTATATAGTGCAGCATTACAACAGAATGGCAAAAATAGATACTGCATGATGTCATAACTGCTATGATAGCTTGTAAATTAATATATTGCCATACTTTATCTACTGTATGTAGTTCAGTTGATATGAAAACACCATGGGAGTTAAACTCACCGAGAATTCATAATCATGTAGTGTGTGGGAAGATAACAAACACTTACCGCCTCATACACTCGCTGTCACACACCTCTCAGATAAGGGTGAGCTTTGACGTTCCTCTCCACTACCAAAATTCTCACCGGACACATCATGGTTCTCATTTACAGTAGAAATGAACACACTTCGTTAATCTACCTCTCTACCTCTTATTTATACTGGCTCGCTCTCCCTCTCTCTGTTTTCTTTCACTCCATATCTCCTCTCCTCTCTTGCTTTACCCATGCCTTGACATCCTCTCCTACTGGAGCCAGGGTTGTCTCCTGGTTGCCCTGACATTAAGTCATCTCTAGGTTGTGGTGGTAACTAGTAACCAGGGACATGGAATAGAGGTAGAAGCCACCTCCTATAACCCTGACACTTCTCACTGTCCTCACAGTACGGTATTTTGTATGTACACTGTATTTTTCAATGTCCAGGGTATTCAGAATGACAGTTGTGAGTCAAATTACTGTGGATATCATTCAAGTGTGGAAAACAATGTTTTATGATTTCGGGATATCAGTTCAAAAAGCAGCAACCTGATAACTAGTTGAGTTACTGGTGATGGTCTAATGGAACTTATATGGTGTTTAGTCTTTCTATCTGTATATCTGCAAGATCCCAGGAGACACACATGCTAACATCCTCTCTGAATTATACTACACGACTAAAAGTATGTGGACACCTGCTCGTCGAACATCTTATTCCAAAATCATTGGCATTAATATGGAGTTGTTCCTCCTTTGCTGCTATAACAGCCTCCACTCTTCTAGGAAGGCGTTCCACTAGATGTTGGAACATTGCTGTGGAGACTTGATTCCATTCAGCCACAAGAGCACTAGTAAGGTCAGGCACTGATGTTGAGCGATTAGGCCTGACTTGCAGTTGGCGTTCCAATTCATCCCACAGGTGTTCAATGGGGTTGAGGTCAGGGCTCTATGCAGGCCAGTCAAGTTCTTCCACGCCGATCTCGACAAACCATTTTTGTATAGACATCGCTTTTTGCACGGGGCATTGCCATGCTAAAGCAGGAAAGGGCCTTCCCCAAACTGTTGCCACAAAGTTGGAAGCACAGAATCATCTAGAACAGGCCTGGTCAACTCCAGTCCTCAGGGGCCTGATTGGTGTCACACTTTTGCCCCAGCCCCAGCTAAAACACCTGACTCCAATAATCAACTAATCATGATATTCAGTTAAAAATTTAATTAGTTTAAATCAGGTGTGTTTGCTAGGGATGGGGGGAAAGTGTGACAACAATAAGGATCCCGTGGACTGAAATTGCCCAGGCCTGGTCTAGAATGTCATTGTACGCTGTAGCATTAAGATTTCCCTTCACTGGAACTAAGGGGCCTAGCCCATACCATGAAAAACAGCCCCAGACCATTATTCCTCCTCCAAACTTTACAGTTTGGCACTATGCATTCGGGCAGGTAGCGTTCTCCTGGCATCCGACAAACCCAGATTTGTTCGTCGGACTGCCAGATGGTGAAGCGTGATTCATCACTCCAGAGAACGTGTTTCCACTGATCCAGAGTCCACTGCAGCCGACGCTTGGCATTGCACATGGTGATCTTAGGCTTGTGTGCGGCTGCTCGGCCATGGAAACCCATTTCATGAAGCTCCCGACGAACAGTTCTTGTGCTGACATTGCTTCCAGAGGCAGTTTGGAACTCAGTAGTGAGTGTTGCAACCAAGGACAGACAATTTTTATGTGTTACGCGCTTCAGTACTCGGTGGTCCCATTCTGTGAGCTTGTGTGGCCTACCACTTCGCGGCTGAGCCATTGTTGCTCCTAGGCATTTCCCCTTCACAATAACAGCACTTACAGTTGACGGGGGCAGCTCTATCAGGGCAGGAATTTGATGAACTGACTTGCTGGAAAGGTGACATCCTATGACGGTGCCACGTTGAAAGTTACTGAGCTCTTCAGTAAGGCCATTCTACTGCCAATGTTTGTCTATGAAGATGGAATGGCTGTGTGCTCAATTTTAAACACCTGTCAGCAAGGGGTGTGGCTGAAATTGCTGAATCCACTAATTTCAAGGGGTGTCCACATTATTTTGTATATATAGTGTATCTACAGAAAAACATGTCTCTGATCATGCATGTATGCAGTCAAATAAGATCCCCATACAGTTAGTTTGCCAAAAATAGGATACAAACAAATCACTCTTTGCCTAATTCACAAATATTGTGTGTGCATGTGTTTCTGTACATTCATGCTGTGGTATGGTGTGTGTGTATCGTATGTCACAATTATATATTAATATTTACACACTATTCATATATACATTAATATACAGTGCAGTTACATTAGATGAGAGAAGAGGCACCGTGATACAATGTGTCTTTTTGTATCTTGTTTTTCAAAGCTAAACTTGCTTTTTGCCTGAGTAACCTCTGGTGGCAGAGCATTCCATGATAATCTAGAAGTAAAAGAAACGCACACCTATTTAGGCGAGGCGCTGGCTAGCGGAGTAGAACATTTGAAAATAAAAGAGAGCCGCACACTCTAGGAGCTCAGATGCAAAAATGTAATGGCCAACGTTTCGTTTCTGTCTTCATTAGGGTATGAACCCTGATATACCCTGATATAGACAGCTTGGCTGTCGAAACGTTGGTAATTCAATTTTTGCATCTGAGCTCCAAGAGTGTGCGGCTCTCTTTTATTTTCAAGAGCATTCCATGATGACATGGCTCTAATACATAACTGAGCGATGTATTCAATACATTTTGGGGGTTTGGATACCGTGAAGAAACCCAGAGTGACGTGTCTGGTCAGGTATGACAGTCAGTGGATCTTATCGCATCGAGTCACCATAATGTATGTGTGAGATTGGACGTTGCACTCTTTCACCCACGAGAGGATGACTCACTTTCAAAACCAGACCCAGCTTTCCCTGTCTCCTTATCTGAGCTGAGTTTAAACTTCAGAGCCCCATGTGGGTGTCATTTCAAATGAAGAACGGAATCTCGGTACTTCCCAATCACATGACAAAAGTTAAATAGTTTGTCAATTCATCATTATATGGACTGAGCTGGGAATGAGAAAGTAAAGGAATGTGTAATAAAAAATAAAAAGATGTATTAAGTTTGTAAAGTTTATGGGCAGGTTTAATAGACCCAAATGAAGCCTACCCCTGGACTAAAAAGCATGCTGCTCAATGCTCAATCTCCATTGAGAGTATTTTCTAGTCCAGGAATAGGCTTAATCTGGGTCCGGGAAACTTGCCCTATGCCTCTTTTTTTCTGTTCAGTACAAGTTGTAAACTGTTTTGTTCTTTACATAAATACATGATCCTTTTTACATTAAGTCAATCTACAGGTGGCAGGCACAGAGGAAAATGGTTCCTCAGATCACAATAACACATCAAAGAGTACTGTCTTCATTTCTTTCAAATGTCTTATCCTCCCTAAGATCCTGTTACTCTTGGCTTTGACTGTAGGACAAGGAAATCACCATGAAAAGAGTTACTGGGTCACCTGGAGGGCTTTGTCTGGAGGATTAGCGTGGGGACAAAGGCTGACGTCACGTTTACGACCAGATACACCCCGGAGAGTGTCAGTAAGAGGGAGGTGCTGGGATTTCTGGGAAGGGTAAAGCCAGTAGAGTGAGTAGAGTGAGTAGGCAGCGGCAACAGAGACAATAGTATTTTGTTGTGTTTTCATAACAGACTGTTGCACAACACGTTTGCAACTATCAGCTTGTTTGATATCAATGTTTCTATTATGCTTTCAGTAATCAAGGGCATATCAAATGAGATGGAATTCAAAGGGTATCTGAGCCAGTGTGAGTCACGAGAGTAGACAACAGTGAGACCTATGGGTCATCTTAAGTGACTGATATGGGTTTATCTATGGGCTAGACAGATATTAGCAGATCGGCTATAGGACAGCATAGGAAGTTGACAGCTCAAGCTCCTTGCAGTCATGGCTCACTCCTGTTCTGTTCAGTTACAAAGTAGTACGATGTCATCAAGAAACAGACCGGGGGAATTTACTAAGGGATCTGGAATTTATTTAAAGATTCTTACTCGTATCTTCGTCTCTCTCCTCCCCCTCCCATAAGGCAGTTCTGTTGTTTATAAGACACAGACAGACAGGAGCCAGTTCGGCACAGATTAATATCAAAATCACTATTTCAAAAGAGAGGAAACCTTCTTGATGCAAGCACTTTGTCTTACATTCATGGTTCTGTTATATCTGGGAAATGTGGGTGATAATCTGTACAGTGGGCTAACTTTCTTCATACCTGGAAACTGTGGGTGAATATCAGACAGACATTGGCCAAACTGTAGCAGAATGGCCCACTAACACTCCTCCATATACAGTAAAAAAGGATGTGTGGGTGGAGAGTGGGAGGGTTAGCACGTGGACGCCGCGTCTCTTTGATGACATCACTATTTCCAAAATATTAGTCATAGGTTACTACTATGTTTTTTGGCACTCTGTCAAGTGAAAGTCCCTCCCACACTAAGAAATATAAATATAGCCCAATAGCCAATTAAGTCAGACAGTTCATTCTCGTTGAACGAAACAGCACCCAAAGAGAAAGGAATATGTGTTCAGATCTTGAGTGCGGAATTTGTTACCGAAGCTACAACACCGGCCGTCGGTGTCCTCGTGAGTTACAGTGTAAACACAGCTTTTGTGAGCGCTGTCTGGTGACTCTTTCCCAATCCTCAGTATGTGAAGTGGAATCCACGAAGGAATGTTCGCCGCAGGACAAGACAATCGTTTGCCCACTCTGCCGATACCAGACCTCTGTATCGGGAAAAGTGAGGGCAGCGCTTCCGGTAGACGAAAGTGTTCTAGAGCGCATGGTGGTATCTGGCGTTCTCGGGGAAAGCATGACAGACGACGAGGGGGATAGCGAGGGGGAGGAGGATGACAATGACACTCCCCATGAGAACTCAGCCGAGGAAAGGGGTTCCAGAGGTGGAAGGTTCCGCCGTTCGCTGAGGCGCGTCTGGGGCAAATTCACTGGGAATCATTCCCAAAGGAGAGCGCGTAAGTTGTCCTATTATATTGCAATACTCTAGTTTTCACGACAAAACATTACTTCATATTCCGGTAGTTGTTCATAGCCTACTTTGATGGTATTTTCCTTAACAATTGACCTGCGGACCAAAATAGGCTATTGTATGTAGCCTGCCCAAAGAAGGACATTTATTGTGTTCTCTTACATATTTTATTTTCCCCCTACAGATTGTATGACTGATGATGACCTACGAGACCTCTTCATGATGTCATGCTATACCATTTGATGAGGACTTAATTGATTGGAAAGTCATCAGGGCTGCGTTAAGTACGTTTTTACGTTCTGGCACATTCAGTTGAACGGATCCGGTGCTGTACTGAACGACCAGTTGAAAAACCGGGTTGGAGAAAGCTGTCGGCATGGCCACTGCCCTTTAAATATGTCACACATTGCTTCAAGCCACACCTCGCCACACCCACCAACGGGAGCCACCCTACCTCAGTCTGTTCAAGAACGTTTGGGGGGAAACGTGTCAATCGGTACAAACCGTTCCGTAACTTAGCAAACGTTCGAGCGAACTGAACGCACCTCAGTGGCACCTGATTGATCAGAGTTGCAGTCCACGAGCCTACACTACAGTAACATATTTGGACTGTAGAAGACTGGCGGGTCCAGTTGGAAGTTGGAGCAAGCAGTAATATGTATTCCATATAATAGCCAACTAGGCCTCTGTGTCCATTTCTTCACACATGCATGTAATAATTGGTGGTGACCAAACACATAATGGTAACAGAATTGTAAAGACCATAGGCTATTATTTGAAGCCATTGGGCTACTGAATGAAATAGTTTTATCTAAAATTGTATTTTTTTTTTGTGCTTTGAAGTAGTGGCTTTCCATTTCCAACTATTAGAATGTGTTGAATTTTGTTGGTGCTCAGTTCAATATAAAACTAATTGACTGTAGTGTATTTATTAAATTCACTTTTATTGATTGTGTGTGATATTTTGCACCTTTGTTTTGTAATAAAACATGTTATTGTTTTGTTAATTTTCTTCTCTCGCCGGGATAAATGGCTTGCAGTAGTAACTGATGCTTGCTTTTTCGCTGAAGAATAAGTTAATAAATAATACTGTTCTGAACTTCTGCTCGGTTTACCATTATTTAGAATATAAGACAGCGTAAGCTCACGTCATATAGACCTATCCAACAAGTGAGACCAGGTGTCATGTCCCCCCAAAATTCTGGAGGATGCAATCAACATAATTGGTTGCACCTGTGTTCACATGGGCGGGGCGTGTGTTCAGTGAGGTGAAACGTTCAGAAAATTTCAGGACGCAAATATAAACGTAACAGCGCTAACGCGATTCCCTGGTCTATTCTATACAGACAATAATATGTTTTAATCTGCACAATACATCCCTATTGAAAAATACTGTAATGTTGCACTCTTCTGAACTGGTCCTGAATTAGATGCACCTGTTGAGATAGCAACAGGCACATCTAATATGCTAATCAAGGGGCTCTGTGACCACAGTGTGCTATTTAACAACTAGAGGAGCAAGAGGTTGATAAAACAAGGCTTTTTTAAATTGATATTTTTACCTTGGACTCTTTTTCAGTTACAATCTACTACAATCTGATTGTGCTGTCGTATCATATGTTGGTTGCTGGCCAGCAATAATGACAAGGACTTTAAGACTTAATTCTAGGTATGTTCTTTTCTTAATCAAGTAACCTCAGACTATTGCCTAATATTTTGTGTACTACGATAACAATGAGAAATTGACTTGTCTTTCAGTAATGTAATTATCACTAATGAAATCAAATGTTCTTTTTTGTCCTACAGGCTTCTGTTCCTGTGTCTGGTATTAGCTACTGTGGAAGTCAGCTCATGTTTATCAAGGGGTAAGAGTAATAAGCATGATACCGTTTCTATCTTTAACTTATTGCACAGAAAGTGAATGTTTTCGGGTCATACCTATGTCGGTGACGTTTTTGTTTGTCATAGACTTCAATACGTGAGTTGGGCTAATGGTTAACAATATCCAGCTGCCCAGGGTTATTGCTCAGAATCTATCCTTACATAACCTGTGTGCTTGACCTCATATCTTTTGACTTGAAATTGTTTTCCTTGAGGAGACATGATTTAGACTGTTTGGAAACAACATGCTCAGTGAACTTCCATAGCTGATGTTACTTTATTAGTAAGCATACATATTAAATTTAAGGACAAGCCAACTTTTAAAATATTATATTTAGGGCTCAGTATTTTTTTCTCTGTCCAAATAATCTGACTAGGAAACTGAGCACTACCAACATGTCCGTTTTAATTCAGTGATGCAATTGATGTGAGGTTGTAGTTCACTCCCCAACAATTTTACTGAGTTACAGTTCATATAAGGAAATCTGTCATAAATGTAAAATTCACTAGGCCCTAGTCTGTATTTCACATGACTGGGAATACAGGTACCTTTTTTTAAAAAAGGTAAGGGGCATGGCTCAAAAAAACAGTCAGTATCTGGTGTGACCACCATTTGCTTCATGCAGCACAACAGCTCCTTTGCATCGTTGCTCAGGCTGATTGAAGAGGAGTGGGACAACA
Organism: Oncorhynchus clarkii lewisi; assembly: GCF_045791955.1. Taxonomy (NCBI): domain Eukaryota; kingdom Metazoa; phylum Chordata; class Actinopteri; order Salmoniformes; family Salmonidae; genus Oncorhynchus; species Oncorhynchus clarkii. Next base: position 21,370,498 of record NC_092155.1, read on the forward strand.
TTCCACAATGGCTGTGTGATGTTGCTGGATATTGTCAGGAACTGGAACACGCTGTTGTACATGTCAAACCAGAGCATCCCAAACATGCTCAATGGGTGACATGTCTGAATATGCAGGCCATGGAAGAACTGGGACACTGTGTACAGATCTTTGTGACATGGGGCTGTGCATTATCATGCTGAAACATGGTGATGGTGGAGGATCAATGGTATGACAATGGGCCTCAGGATCTCATGGTATCTCTGTGCATTCACATTGCCCCCAATTTAAATAAAATAATGCAATTGTGTACATAGCGTATGTTTGCCCATACATGCCACCATGGGGCAAACTGTTCACATTGACCAACTGCTCTCCCACACAACGCCATACACGCTATCTGCCCGGTACAGTTGAAACCGACATTCATCCGTGAAGAGCACACTTCTCCAGTGGCCATCGACTGTGAACACTTTGCCACTGAAGTCAGTTATGACGCCGAACTGCTGTCAGGCCCAGACGCTGGTGATGACGAGCATGCATGTGTTTTCTTTTTGGGGGGGGGGGGGGGGGGGGTTGTGCAAACCCAGTTTCATCAGCTGTCCGTGTGGCTGGTCTCTGACCATGCAGGTGAAGAAGCTGGATGTGGAGGCCTAGGCTGGCATGGTTAGGTGGTCTGCGGTTGTTATGCCGGTTGGACGTACTGTCAAATTCTCTAAAACGACGGCGGTCGCTTATGGTCGAAAAATTAACATTCCGTCCTCTGGTAACAGTTTTGGTGGACAATCCTGTAGTCAGCATGCCAATTGCACGCACCCTAAAAACATAAGGCCACTCTAAAGTGTGCAGTTATGTCACATCAACACAATGCCACATGTCTTATTGTCCCCAGCACAAGGTGCACCTGTACAATGATCATGCTGTTTAATCAGCTTCTTGATATGCCACACCTGTCCGGTGGATGGATTATCTTGACAAAAGACAAATGCTAATTTACAGGAATGAGAACAAATTTGAGAAATAAGCTGTTTGACACTTCTGGGATCTGTTATTTCAGGACATGGGGACAACACTTTACATGTTGCATCTTATATTTTTATTCAGTGTACAGACATGACATTCATTAATAATACTGAATTGCACTCTTATTTCCCTGTAGGCAGGCGAGCAGTACACGAACAGAGAAGTTCTCTCGGTACACAGGGCCCAAAAAAATGGAGGACTTTCAACAACCCTTACACATTTAGCCAGAGCCATAGTCTTGGCCCAAGCCAACCGGTCCCCAGTAGTGTCCAACCTGACCAGGCTCAGACTGTCTTCAGGCTGAGACCGGGAGTCCAGACTGGGAGAGAAGGTTCCCCTGATGGTGAGGAGTCTCCGCCTTCCAACAGGCAATCTAACAGATTTTCAAGCAGCTCTGTGCCCAGTAAGACTGTCCATTTTCGTACCTACCCTTCTAGTGGCCTAGTTAGCCCAATTGTCCCCAGAACCTGGGGTGCCTCTGGCACTTTTCATTCAGTCTCAAACCCTATGATCCAAAGGAGCCATGTTACCACCAGTAGTTCGCAACCTGCCAGGGACACATTTGGCTCTCCTGTTGAAAACTACCCCATCCCAGCCCAACAGGCTGAAAACCCTGTGAGCAAGAATGAGAGATCCAAATACAGGACGTTTCTGTCTTCCTACCTCTTCAGGGAATCCCAATCCACTTCCAGCACCTCTGAAACCACTCACAAGGGCCCTAGTGAAGGAGTGAAGACGATTAGCAGACTTGGTGCTGCCTCTGCTACCCAAAGTGAAGGAAACTCCAGTGTTCATGGGTCTGGAAGATCCACACATGTCCAAAGGGGTTATGGCTACATAGGCTCTCAGTTGTACCCTACAGCCATTAAGTCTGCCAATGGACAACAAGTGCACCCACCAACTCTGAGCCAATCCGGTTCTTCGAAAGTAGATGCTACCAGTGAAGCCCAACATGCTTCTAGTATCAACAAACCCTTCCATCACAGTGCTAACTTTGCTCAAAGTGGAGGTAGCCCTAGTAGCTATTTCCCTGGTGAAATGGCTGATACTCAGGCTAAAAGTGCTTTCAGCAAAATTCAACCTCTTATTAGATTTGGCTCTTTCTGGAACACAATGGCCCCCACTGCAACTCAACCCACCCAAAGTCCCTCTGAGCCTGCAGAGCGAGAAACTGCCCCTGACCAGTCTTTGAAAACCAGGAGTGGCTATGTCCTTTGGAAGAAACCTGGGCTAAGCAGCTCATCCAGTGGTCAGTACGCGTTAGCCACCGGTGGTTACAAACCTGGAAAATCCACAAATGTCAATACACTCGGAGGGTTCCAATATCAAGATCCCGGGAAAACGTTGGCTCCCATCGTGAGTGACGATGACATACCCTCTGTTGCTATCAGAACTTCAGTCAACACAAACACTGCAAAGAGTCAGGGTACTGGCTGGAGAAATGGTCATGGTATACCTAGGGGTATGAGAATGAGTTCTGTCAGTGGGTATCCAGCTGTATACAGAAAGTATAGCTTTGCCCCTAGAATTCGAGTAGCTTCCACTACAACTTCCTCTGCCCAAAGCGATACTCTAGCCCCAATGACATTCAAATCAGGTCCACGAGAAGTCCAACTTGCGTCCATAGATGACCTTGTCTCTAACAGTCTGCATGCCTCCAGCAATGTCCAGTCTTCAGAAGTGCAGACTACTACCACTGACATGTCTGGCTCTACCACGAGATCTGGTAGGCCTTGGTTTCTTAGATCTACACCTAGTGAGGATAATGAGGCTAAAATCGGCCATGTTTTCAAGGGATCCCAAACAACCCTACTATCTCCCCAGAGTCTAAAACATGTTCAGCCAACTTTTAGTCTGCCCGGCAACAATGTTTTCCATGACCGTTTGACTGCAGGAGAGGCTAAACCTGGTCCAACAAGCTCGGCCCCTTTCAAGCCTGAAGCTAGATTCAACATGTTTGGGTCTGTAATTTACAGACTGCCCAAAGGTTCCAGGTCCAAACAGAATGAATGTGTTCTGGGCATAAAGCTCCCAGGTGAAACTAGGCCCTCGGGCTGCAATGTATCTGCCCCTGCTGAAATCCAGCCCACCTCCATTACTTTGACAACAGCCAGTCAGAGCCAAAATGTCCACAGTAAAGAAACTTCTCAAAGCAGTGACTCATTTCACAAAACTGTGAATCATTCTAGTTATGAAGACCCCAAGTCTCACCCACGTGACTCTGATAGAAATGAAATGACAAGCAATCCCTTTAGGTTCATATCTGGTAAACTCTCAAAAAGCCAGAATAGCTATGCTTTCATAGGCTTCCAAAAACCTATAAGCAAAGCACGATCAACCCAGGACAAGGATGCTGATCTCTTTGCACAAACAGTGCCTCCCATCAACAAAGAGCATCCACCCCTAGTTGTGCCCACCTCTGCCCCCAGTGTCCACCCAAGCCCTCCCAGAATCCAAGTTCAACCAGACCTAAGCATCACTGAACTCACAGAGAGTCGCAAACCCACCAGCAGCGTTGTAAAGGGCAGACGTGTGAAGGTGAAGCGCGTGCAGAGCCAACATAGTATTTCACCTTCGAACGACACCGCCTTCCAACCAGCCAAGCCCCAAACTATGAGGTTCAAGGCTATCCAATTTGCTGATATCCTAGGAAGTGCCTCTTTCAGTGGAATCCAACCCAGGGGAAGCTCCAGACCCAGTGTGCAGTCAACATCCAATACCCCAGCATCAGGTGAAGATGGCGGCGCACTGGACAAAGATCAACCAACACCGAGGGTTGGGGTCACCCCAAGGTGAAGGAGGGGACCCCAAGGCCTTACCATTCCCCAGTGCTGCTGCTCTGAGTAGAGAGGGGGATGTGGGTAGTGTCATATGGGCTGTTCAAAGTGGTAGGGGACTTTAGTAGTTTGGGAGCCATGAGGAAAGAACTTAACTAGTTGAGGGTGTCTGCAGATAATCTTTCCTTGAAGTCAGTCCGGTTTGAATTCATGAACGACGTGACCTTACCCCATAGCCCTGCTCTCAAGTATTTATTCACAACATGGTTGTGCTTGTAAATGTGATTTATAATAAATATTCATACTTAAAAAAATGTGTTCTCTTTTAATGCAGACTTGCCATGTTTTGTTGAAACCTAACAATTCAGCTTAGACTAACAGGATTGCAGCATGGTTAACCTTTTGTACAGGTGACACCATAAGTGTTAATGTTATATGTGATGTTAGACTTTCTCTTTGGGAAGAATGTACTTTATGTTGAATCAACCATATTCCCCAATAGCTTTTTAGTCTCGATTGTCTATTTTATCTGGTTAGCCACAGCTGACATTGGTTTAGCGGCTTATAGGATGTATTAACCAGCATTACCCACTTCAAGCACTGACATCTCAAGGACAAAATACAGTAAATTAACAAGTAGTGATTTTTTAAACATCTCACCAAGATACCCATTCTAATCTAAAACTAAGTAGTGCACTACATAGTGGAGAAGGGTACCATTTGGGATGCACTCATGGTCCACTGTACATGACATTAGGGTTGTTTGGAAACAATTTATTTGGATTTTGTCATGGAGTATTAGTTAGGGGAAATTGGAATTTTGTTAAAATGGTTTACCCATCTGAGTCCCTTTCAGCCAGAGGACCTATACAATCTACGGACATACTTTCTCTCCAGTCTCTGCTTGAGGGTTTGGCATAATGGTCCCTTGACAAAACCACATGGGAAAATGTATTTGTTTTTTAATGATGACTGTTCTTTTGGATGATGCCTAAAGTCTAGTTTTACAATGTCTCAGTCTGTAAATGTGGTTTATGTTCACTTGAACTTGCTGCTAGAGGAAGGGGGGGGAAAAATAGGTCAAATGAGATCGAAACAATAGTTGGAAAGGTTGAAATACATCTGCCATAAGAACATGAACATTGGGATTAATGTCAAGAGACAATCCTCCCCAAGTTCTAGGTCACATACATATTCAGTAAACCTGATATCCAGATTGTAATCAGTGATGTTCTTGACATGCATACAGTGGAGTAATAGCTGTCTAGACTTGTTGGACTCAATGATTTAAAGTGCACTTACTGCAAGTACCTAGTTAGCCCACTAGGTGGCGCGTGACACTTAAAAACCAAAGGCGTATATTTTTTTTCCAGTTCCAGTTGGTTTCCCCAGTGTAAGAAGTGTAATGTTAGTGCTTACTTACTACAGGAATCTGTAGAAGTAGAGAAAGGGAACCCAAATATGAAACTATAAAACACATTCACTGTACATAACACTTAATGGATACCAAACATTATTGCTGGATTAGTCATAGTGCTACTTAGTTTATTATTTTCTTGTGTTTTTGTTCTAAATTATTTTTAGTATTACATTATAGATTACTGTATTATTGGGGTTAGAGCTAGCAAAAAAGGCATTTCACTGTACTTGTAGATGTGACATTAACTTTGAAACTACATTGAACAAAAATATAAACGCAAAGTGAAGTGCTGGTCCCAGCTGAAATAAAATGTCTCTGAAATGTACCATATGTACAAAAAGCTTATTTCTCTCAATGTGTGCACAAATTTGTTTACATCCCTGTTGGTGCGCATTCTACCCTTTGTCAAGATAGTCCATCCACCTGACAGGTGTGGCATATCATGAAACTGACAGCATGATCATTAGTTAGCCCACTAGGCAAAATAACATTTTGATTCAGAGCAATAAAGAAATTGAATAATTTATCAAACAAGAGCAAACAAGAAACCTTTCAATATATAAATTCAAACAATACTTTAGGACAAATTGGAAGATTGTGCAGGACTATGGGAAGTTGAAGGAACCAATCTATCTTTTCAGACTGTTAAGAGTATTTATCTGGTCAATATGTCAGTGTATTAAGTAAAAATGCGATTGTATTATAAATTGTATTTTAATGTTTAAGGACTCTTGGAAGATTAGTCCAAATGAGGACTAAAAGAGATCCAAATCAAATTAAATAATTACACAGGTGCGCCTGGTGCTTGGGAAAATAAAAGGCCACTCTAAAGTGAGCAATTTTGTCACAACACAATGCCACGGATGTGCTCAGGTGTATTTCTGTCTGTAATAAACCTCTTTTGTAGAGAAACTCATTCTGATTAGCTGGTTCTGGCTCCCCAGTGGGTGGAGGGCCCACCCATTGGCTGCCACCATGCCCAGTCGTGAAATCCATAAATTAGGGCCTAATTCATTTATTTCAATTGACTGTTTTCCTTATATGAACTGTAACGTTTATAGTTTTGTTCAGTATAGTTTAGTGGCTTTTTACTGGGGATTTTCTACAGTCTGAATTAGACACACATTTCACAACTACAGGGTGTTGTTGCTTTGGTCCAGCAGCTAGTGATTTAACATGGTTCCATGTGTCCATGCTAAGCTCAAATCACAGCGCTAACAGTCTAATTTATGGAGGATGACCCTTTACCTTTTCCCAGCATGCAAGCCTCACCAAAATACCCACTTCTTCGCTTGTCCTCAACTGTCTTTCAGGACCCAGCAGCGGGGGGCCAAGAGAGAAGCTTGGGGGATCTGTCAATCAAGTTGAAATACATTGTACATTGGATTAATGCAACTACCCTACAGCCCACCTCCCCCTCCCCTGCAAAACTCGTGGTGTTCCACTTTCCCATAGAAGTCTCCCTGAGAGTTCAAACCCATCAAAGCCAAGTTAGACTGACGGCTCTTTCTAAGCTCTCTCTCGTAACTCTCTTTCTCACTCTGTGTGTGTGTGTCTGTGTTTGTTTTTGCATATCTATGTATTTGTGTGTGTGTGTTTTCTCTCTTTAAAACTGTCTACCCCCTGGTCCCCCTCTCTCCCACTGTGAGGGGAATTCTGTACCATGTGTCTGTGGTTTTCAGGAAGCTTTCAAGGAAAATAAAGCATGGAGGCCTCACAGTCACCTTCCCCTTCCTCCCTCCCTCCCCCTCCTCGCTACATGTGGTCATTTTATGTTTTCTAACTCTCTCTCTCTCTGAACCAAAAACGACAGAGTAACTGAGCTAACGACGTACGCAACTAAACACATAAACATTGACATCCACATTCCCATAGAGCACGATTAAGAGGGGGGGGGGATATTGAAGACATTTTGGTTTGGCTAAGAACACTGTGAAAAAGTGGGAGGAAAGAGGACACAGAAAGGGGCTGAAAATACATTTGAAAGGGCTGGGTCTGCTGTGGCCTTTGCAGATCAAATTACTTCAGATACCAGAAGCATTGGCATCCTTATTAGTCTGTACTCTAGTAATTGTGCCGCAACATTTTCACAATAAATTACCTTTAACAAGTGCCCAACATAGAATGTAATTGATTAAAAAAGGATAATGTGAAGGAGAGGGTGAATAACCGAAACGTACAAAACCGTATCAAGTATATTATGAATCTAGAGTTCAGATATTTATCAATCTATAAAAACATGATATTTGTTCGACAGTGTATTTCTGTGCAACTGGTTCAGGGACTCCTGCTATTTCTGTGTCAAATACAGAGTGAGCTTCCTGTTTGGCCGTGCCAGAGAGGAAGTCATAAAGCAGGAAGACTTCCTGTATTCTTACCGATGGGTCAGAGCACAGCTACATGCTGCTACATCATATGGGGGTTGGAGCTGATGAATGACAGATCATGGGACATGAAATGTATTAAAATGCATCCATTCTACACTTTTATTGTGATAAAAAGCCAATGAATATACTTTTTGATCCCACTACACAGGCTTGAAAAAGCCCCCACATACCCATCCAAAAGTAATTCTGTAACATGTTAGTCTCTTTACGTTTTTTTGTTTTGTCAAAATACAATGATGGATTCTTATGTACAATGCCCAGTATCACATCATCACGTGTTTATTTTCTTCTATAGCCTACTGATGAGTATTACATATTACATTGTAAGCACACACCTGTTGTCTGTGTGTCATGTGGACCCCAAGCCCTACAATGTCTAGTCTGTATGCATGTGTGTGGATCCGCATGCTCCTGTCCGTCACCCGAACACGTGGCTGAGACCAGTGGCGGCTGCTGAGGGGAGGACGGCGCTTAATAATGGCTGGAACAGCGCGAATGGAACGGTCAAACACATGGAAACTATGTGTTTAATGCTTTTGGACGCTGCTTTACAGAGGGTGTGTCCTTCTACCTAGTTTTGCAACTAGAGTTCACAGCCACAGATCCACCTGTTGTCTTCTGGCCTTCGAGGAAAGCTGCTCTCTCTCTCTCCCTCCCTCTTTCCGTTTCTGTCACTCCCTCTCTTCCCCTCCCTCATTTCTCTTTACCTCTCGTCCCCCCTCCCTCTATCTCTCGTTTCCTCTAGGTTTATGACGTGGCTGTCTGTGCCCGGAGCCCATCTAAACTTGCTGTCCTCTACCACCTCTCCTTGGCGCCATCCCAGAATATTCTCTCTATCTCTCATGGGAGGGGTGAACTGTGGCACTGCCGCGGAGGCAACGGAACATGGTCATTGACTCTGCGTCTCCATGATGACCAGATGGCGGAAGTTCCCAACTCACTCGATCCCTCTCTACCTCTTTCTTTCTGATGTGGAGGCTCCAAGTGCCATATTCTCATCCCTTCTCATCCATCCATCTCAAAGGCCATTCATTCACAGCTTGGCTCTTTGAAAGACTTTACTCTACTGTCCTGTCCTGTCACGTTACATCAACAATGGTCGCTGTAACGTAAGAGCAGCCCTAACAGAGTGAAGCAGTGTGTTTGTGGTTAGCGGTTAGCTAGCGCTTAGCTTCAGTACAGCTTACTTCTTCACCTAGGGCCAAGCCACCAGGCTTTCTGGCTTTTTAGCGTCTCTGTTAACGTCTGTTTAACATTGAGTGGGACATGCCCCCCCCCCCCCCCCCCCCCCCCCCCCCCCCTAAGATCCACGCTCCTGTGTCTGAGGTTAGACTACAAGGTTCACATGTAAGTCTAACAAGGCTAAACATGCCCTGAGGGAAGCATAGAGGAGGCGTTAGGTGAGAGGGAACAAGAGCCAGCTTACAAGAAAAGAGCAATAGGGTCAGGGCCACAGTGAATAGACTACAGATACAGTGTACTTACATGGTTTTCATTGGCCTTCTGGTGAAGCGGTTTCAGCCTCATATTCCCCTAATACATACTGGTGATGATATGTGCCCTTTTCTCCCATATTCCATCCTATTCATGGGCAGGGCAGAGAGAGAGTGAGAGCATCTGTTTCATGTTCATACAGATGTGTGTGTGTGTGTGTTGTGTTCTCATTCCTATTCATCCCAATGGGGATTTGGTGCACATATAACCTGGGGTTGAGTTACCAAGCCATCTGGGAGAGACAGACACAGAGAATCATCACAACATAGACTTCATTAGGCAAAGAAAGAGTGAGTGGAAAGAGGGAGAGACATGAAAGATACCGACTTTTCTCGCTAATAATGCCCATTGAAACTAATTGAATTGTGAGTGAGAGAGCCTGAGAGAGAGAGTGTGTGACACACACACACACACACACACACACACACACACACACACACAGAGAGCCTTTCCCAGGCACAAACAAAGCAATTGGTCATAATTCCAATGAGATAAGTGATAAACTCTGTTGGCATCTTGCCACTACATAGTCACATCGATCTTATCACTGGGGAGAGAGATGCCTAATAGAGGCTTTTTGTTTACGGTAACTAATCATGAAACAGTTTTGATTATGCTTGTTAAAGCCTTTATGAGTGTGATTGTGCGTGTTTGTGTGTCTGTCACTACAGTACAGTATGCCGGTACCAACGCCTGCCTTTATAACTGTCTGTGCCCGTCACTTTGCCTTGATTCCCTTTGTCTCAATCTGTCCCTCCGCACAGACATCTAGACAACTCCTCTTTTAACCAGATCATTACCTTTAATCAAAGGACAACTCCTAGATCTTTTTGTTGTTGTTGTCGTTTTTTCTTCTCAAGCAACAAAAGTGAAATTGTCACATCACAGTCAAAGAGCATCAGAATTTCCCATTTAGAATTGTAGATAGGAAAAATGTGTATTTTCACATCCTCTAGAACCCCCCCCCCCCCCTATCGTCATGGAGAACAGCAATTAAGCTTAACACCCCCTCCCCCGAACCCCTGAATTCTCCCAAATAAAGTTCATTATACATGATCACCATTCATTAATTTCATTTGAAAAAGAAACAAATCCATTTGGAAATGGCTCATACGGCATTGAGATGAGTCAGAAACATTCATTCTTGTGTCAAAATTGACTACAAGGTGTATATAGGATCATTTTGGTCATAAAGTCAGTCTGGTCTAGAACGGGGTTTGGAACATCCGTGCGTCACAACGGCTAAATAAAGTTTGGGTTTTGATTTGATGATGTCCATTTGCCCCCTAACATGGCTGTGAACAGCTGCAGTGATTGCTCTCTATCCAATAGCGTACACAGTGAGACAAACCTGCCCAGCACGCCACACATTTTTTAAACTTGAGAAATACTGCACCAAACACCTTAGTTAGATGTAAAAATGCATGACTAAAACATCCGCGGCAAAACATCAAAACTAATTACAGATTTCTTGAGTTATGTTAAATTAATTCTGAGGATTTTGAGGAAGTGAAATAGGCTTCCCGTCTAGTGTCTACGGGGGCAAACATCATTAACCAAACGCGGAATCGGTCAGGAAACCTTGTTTTTCTAATGAGCAACAGAAAAACACAGGTGTCAATCGGTATGTTCAGTAGCTCTTTAAAGTGATAGTTCACTCCAAAGTTAAAGTTTGTCATATATATTGATGCTTTCAGACCTCAACAGTGACTGGGTTCATGACCATTGTCCACTTTTGAGGCCAGAAAGCATCAGACTTAACTTTGATTTCAGAGTGAACTCTCTGGCTTCAGTTTGGAAGATTGTGGAGTCATTATATAACAAAATAAAACATTCCCCAAAACCTTTTGGAAACATTGACACTATTTACTGTTTGTGTTGTAATGTGTAAGTTGTGCTCGTATCACTGCCTGGTTGCGCCTTGCAGTGAACCCTCATTAGAAACAAACCCGGCACAGTGAGGTTGGAAACCAACTACTTTCCTAATCTCACCTTTGCATTAGAAACCATTATGGCCAATTGCCCTGACCACAGATCCCAATCTGGTAGCAATAAAGCTGCTTTGTTATTCTACGAGTCCCGACAGTCATGTGACAAGAGGGAGGACGAAGTGCACGAGGCAGACACCTTGGACTGACTGTCGGAATATACATATGTGCTGGTAGTGAAACGTGGACAGAGAAACGTGGTTCTCTTTGAATGGTGTTTTCTCTTTCTGTGATGGCTCATATTGGCAACTTATGGTAAGTATTGTTCATGAAGTCATTTCAGAAGTGCTTCCTCTCACCCCTTTCTTTCATACGTGTCCCAGAGGCAAACTAATGAGGCAAGATGTCTCTCAAACTTCCAAGACAGTTTTTTTTTTTTTTTTTGCAAAATCAAACGAGAGCGGAGGGAAGGTTATAATAGCATTTAACAAACAAGAAGAAAACAGAAAAGGTCTGAACTTGTAGCTAGCTATTTAATATATTGTCAAAGAGTCAAAACGTATTTTTGTTTTGGCACTGATACGGCCATCCATAGATGAGGTCCTCAATGGAGTCCTCCACGGGGCCAAAACAGCCAGCACGAACCCAATACAAACACGAAGGTAGGGGCCATTGGTCAAGTCATTTCATGGGTCACTACATCCTTGAACATCATTGACACATCAATCAGGGCAGGGTACCTTAAGTTTACACAATATTGAACAGCTAATAATAGAGAAATAAGAGGAAAATAGACTGTATATATTTTTCCCTCATAGCGCTGAAGGGAAAGACAGGAACAGACATATAGACAGACAGACAGGCAGACAGGTACTTAAGTGCTAATGCATAGCAGAAAGAGTCTAAAGTAAGAGCTAAAGAGAGAGCGAGAGACAGAGAGAGAGAGAGAGAGAGAGAAAGACGGCAACTGAGAAACATAAATGAGGGTTGTGGCCCTATCTATGCCTCAGAACCGAATACTTTGCTAACTAGGCTAAAGTTAGCATGTTGCCCACACAAGCGAGGCACGCCATGTTATCAAAGCCAGACGTTAGGTAAGCCAACATTAGCAAGGGCTATTGTTAGCACCTCTTTTATCCCTATGGACTAGCGTGACAAGATGTCCCAGATTTCCCGGGACAGTCCCCAATTTCCTGGGACAGTCCCCGATTTTGGTAGCTTGTTCCCTGTACCCGGAAAAGTCCCTGATTTGCCCTCAGAAAGAAAAAAGAAACTTTGGAAGTTAAAATGAGGCTGATATTTCAATTATCAAATGCTGTATCCAATCAGATTTGCATGTAAAAAATGTTGTCTGTCCCTGTACCAAACTCGTTTGCTCCCGCGGCTTTGCTGCTGACCTTTTAAGGCCTTATAGCAACGTTTGAACAGTGGCACATTGTAACCACTGCATGAACAACCATGCCCATGGCCATAAAGTATTGCATGAAACAGTATAGCCTACCAAACGTGGGTGATTCTATAATTACAACACTGAACAAAAATGGAAAACCAGTCGGTATCTGGTGTGACCAACATTTGCCTCATGGAACACGACATATCTCCTTCGCATAGAGTTGATCAGGCTGTTGATTTTGGCAGGTGGAATGTTGCCCCACTCTTCTTCAATGGCTGTGTAAAGTAGTCTGGACTACACGTTTATCCAGAGCATCCCAAACATGCTCAATGGGTGACGTGTGGTGAGTATAAAGGCCAAGAAGAACTGGGACATTTTCAGCGTCCAGGAACTGTATACAGATCCCCGAGGTTGTTCATTATCATGCTGAAAACATGAGGACATGGAGGCAGATGAATGGCACGACAACGGGCCTCGGGATCTCGTCACGGTATCTTTGTGCATTCAAATTGCCATCGATAAAATGCTAATGTGTTTGTTGTTTGTACCTTATGCCTGTCAGTACCATAACCCCACCGCCACCATGGAGCACTCTGTTCACAACATGGACATCAGCAAACCGCTCACCCACATGATGCCATACACACCGTCTGTCATCTACCTGGTACAGTTGAAACCGGAATTCATCAGTGAAGAGCACACTTTTCCAGAGTGTTAGTGACCATAGAAAGTGAACATTTGCCCATTGAAGTCGGTTACGACGCCAAACTGCAGTCAGGTCAAGGCCCTGGTGAGGACGAAGAGCACGCAGATGAGATTCCCTGAGACGTTTGTGAGGAAATTGTTCTGTTGTGCAAACTCCCAGTTTCATCAGCTGTCCGGGCGGCTGGTCTCAGATGATCCCGCAGGTGACAAAGCCGGAGGCGGAGGTCCTGGGCTGGTGTGGTTACACATGGTCTGCAGTTATGAAGCTGGTTCGACAAACTACCAAATTCTCTAAAACGGCATTGGAGGCGGCTTTTGGTAGAAAAATCAACATTAAATTCTCTGGCAACAGCCCTGGTGGACATTCCTGCAGTCAACACGCCAATTGCAATTGGGCAAAACTTGAAACATCTGTGGCATTTTCTTGTGTGACAAAACTGCACATTTTAGAGTAGCCTTTTATTGTCCCCAGTACAATGTCCACCTATGTAATGATCTTGCTGTTTAATCAGCTTCTTGATATGCCACACCTGTCAGGTGGATGGATTATCTTGGCAAAGGAGAAATGCTCACTAACAGGGATGTAAACAAATCTGTGCACACAATTTTAGAGATGTATTTATCAATGTTTTATTTCACCTTTATTTAACTAGGCAAGTCAGTTAAGAACAAATTCTTATTTACAATGATGGCCTACCCCAGCCAAACCCTAACCCGAACAACGCTGGGCCAATTGTGCGCCGCCCTACGGGACTCCCAATCACGGCCGGTTGTGACACAGCCTGAAATCAAACCAGGGTCTGTAGTGAGATGCAGTACTTTAGAACCCTGAGCCACTCGGGAGCTAAAGAATAAGCTTTTTGTGTGTATGGAACATTTCTGGTATCTTTTATTTCAGCTCATGAAATATGGGACCAACACTTTACATGTTGCGTTTTATATTTTGTTCAGTATAGATAGGCTAAGATTACGGACATTGTGGAGTAATCTATTTCTGTGTTATAATTAATACAAGTATTTGAAAGAACTATTTATGGTTAAATATAGTTCCATACAATTGTTTTTTTTAGTTGTCTTTATTCGGCAACAAGTGCCAAGTGTCTCTCTGTGCATTAAATACATATTGACCAGAGCATATTGTGTAGTATGTGAGCATGTTGATATGTGATATAGAATAACTCTGCATTCTTGGATGAGAGGTGTGGGCAGAGAGAGATAGAGATATTGAAAGAGAGTGGAGAGAGAGAGAAACATCTGTCAGCTACATTGAAGCGGTGAGCATAAAGTCATTAGAAGCTATGCCGCTAACATCTCTCACAGTAACACAGTCAGGCCAGCTAATTGCTATTATTATTATTATCATCATCATCATTATTATTCAAAATATATACCAGTACCAGTGCTCTCTTCTTTGTCCGTTACATCTGGTCGCCACAACATATTCTACTTCAAAAGGAGCACAACAACTGAAGCTTCTTCAGTTCCTTAGTCAATGCTAAGTTCTTTGTAAAATGGCTACAATCAAAAAATGAGGCACTTTTGAAAAGATATATACTTCTATATATTTCCTTATAATACTATGTATATTCAGCCATCATTAGAGGAAATCCTGCTTTTTGATTGGTTAATTGTGTTTTCATTTAGGTTGATGATCGAAAAATATCATTGGCTCCCGGTCCGCAGTCAGTCTTTATTCTTCTCTCTTATTGGCTGAGAGTCCTCCCTTCACGGGCTAGAATCGGGCACGCATCCCCATTGGTATCACAACCAATAAACTGAAAGCAACAAAATAAAGTTTTTCCATCAGTCTTTCCAAAGTGCTTCAGGGGCGTGACCAGTCCAACTCCTCTCTCTTCCCATTGGTTGTCACAAAAGGATGAGGAGCTTAGGGATCTCCAAGTCTCCTGTAATCCCCCCCCCCATAATTCCAAGGCCAGGGCATAGACATCAGCATTCTGGAAGCAGAGGAAATGGTTGGGTTAGAAGAACAGTAGACAACAGAATATGATACGAAGATGAACAAAATATTATGACATTCATCTACTGACTACCACACTTTATCACCAACATTGTTTGCAAATCTACAAATAAAATATCTATGTCTGTTTATCCACAGGGGAATATTGTGTCCTCAAATGAAATATATATGGCGAAGTTCAACAGAGGGATGGAATGTGTGAGACCGCCGGAGAGAGAGATATATACGGGGAGAGAAATACGGAGAAAGAGAAAGAGAGAGAAATGCAGAGAGAGAAAGAGAAATACAGAGAGAGAGAGAGAGAGAAATACAGAGAGAGAAATATGGAGAGAGAGAAATACGGAAAGAGAGAGAAATACGGAGCGAGAGAGAGAGAAATACGGAGAGAGAGAGAGAGAAATATGGAGAGAGCGAAATACGGAGAGAGAGAAATACAGAGAGAGAGAGAGAAATACAGAGCGAGAGAGGTTGGACAAGAGAGAGAATGTGTGTGTGTGTGTGCGTACATGTTTTGTTTTAGGGTAATATAGTCTTTTCCCCATCTTATTACAAAACCAGAGCAAGTACGTCACTAAGAAAAGGTCATCAACACTTGTCTTTGTTATGGAACCTATTGTACGATTGATAATGCCTGCGAGGGTCGTACTGACAGAGGATATTTAGACTACGGAAAGGAAAAAGGACTGAAAATGCACACCATAACACGACTCTAATACGTCTTCCTCTCCATCGGTCGATTATCCCTTTATTAGGGGTAGCTAACAGTCACATGTGACAAGTATGTACTGTAGGTGTATATTAATCATCATGTTTTTAACATCGTCCTTAAAGGGCAGTTTAAAATAGGAGGAAAGGTTGCTGGGGGCTGGCCGCATGGCAGATACATCAAATAAACACAGTGATGAATGGTGACCGATTGAGAGAAAGGACTCTCTTGTTCCCTGAAATTTCCCAGGCCTGCTCTCTAACTGTTAATGAAAAAAAAAAGTGTCTCGTCTATATTTCTGGTGAGAGCCCCCCCCTCATTCTTCTTCTTCTTCCTGGTGCAGAGCTATATTTAGCGTCCCGGCACAGATGGTGCCAGCTAACAACAGCAGCCAGTGCAGCTCAGCCTGAGAGAGCCGTACCAACAATCAGCCCAACGGACCCAGGGAGACAGGGAACGCATTGGCACGCACACAAACACACACATATTGGTGTGGGCACACACACATACACACGCGCGTCTAGACACAGAGTGTCTGAGGAGACAGTGACTGGGATTTACAGAGGATTATATGGATGGCACATTAGACCAAACAGACTATTACTAAACATGCACCAATCCATTAGGCTTGTAGGTGCATCCTCTTCTGCTATTCTAGATCTAAATGCGAACCCAGACACACACACACACTAACCACTGACATCGGTGCAGTCATATGCAACCAGACCAGACAGGAAGCGTTTCCTTTCTACTGTAATCAGATCTCTCTCTCTCTCCTTCCCGCTCTCTGCTTGTCTATCGATCTCATTCATTTCCTTGAGTTGCCTTTCCGTTCTGAGATCTAATCGATGTGATGATGCCTGCGGGAGTCTGTGTGTGAGTGTGACTGTTCCTCTCTGCAGGCTCCTTAACTCTGAAGCCAAGATGGGGCTACGACCTGCCTCTGCCACTGACTGGCCAATAAACAGTTCCCTCTCTATTTCTGTCCTCCTGTCAGTCTGTCTGGGGCAGTGATGGCTCATTTGTTGGAGCAGTCATTGTAGTGCGTGTGTTTTGGTGGGTGTCTGCGTGTGTTCGTCTGCCTGTCTGGGGCTGTCAATGTCCTTTTCTGTCACGGCTCACTTTAGCGATTCATTAAGGATAAGACACCCTGTTTCCTGTGCCTTTAAGTAGATTGATTTGAGTGTGTGTGTGTGTGTGTCACCCTTGCATCTGTCACTCTGTGAGTCAGTGTCCGCGACCGCTCACTTAATACAAGTTGTTTATTAAGATGTAATGCCTTGTTCTGTATGTCACACACAGGTCTGTGGATCACTCTAGTGTCTTGTCTATCTGAGTAAGTTGTCTGTCTGTGTAGGGTCACTGTACTTAGTAGTCTGACACTGGCTGAAACGGGGAGCCCATAGCGCGCACACACACACACACACACACACTCACTCACTCACTCACTCACTCACTCACTCACTCACTCACTCACTCACTCACTCTCCCCTCTGACTCACTGCCAATTACTTCACGGCTGTCAAGTTATATAATGTTCATTTAGGCAGGTGTGTGAATGTGAGTATGTATGAGTGTATACATATCTTCTTAGGGATTTGAACCTGTGCAATGTGCGTACTAAAACTCACAATGTTGCAGCCACAGTAAGCACGCACACACAAGGTGGGGTGGGGGGGTGCATCACCATAGGAAGGCCTCTGCCAAGCAAAGAGAGTGTCTTATGAAAGCCAGTAGGGAAGAGGGGACCAGTGCAAAGAGCAGAGAGAGAGAGATATAGCGAGTGAGAAATGCAGTCTCTCTGTGTGTGTGTGTGTGTGTGTGTGTGTGTGTGTGTGTGTGTGTGTGTGTGTGTGTGTGTGTGTGTGTGTGTGTGTGTGTGTGTGTGAGATAGCTGGGAGATGTATGTGCTGTGCTGTGGAGCAGGTAAGGCCTGCAGTATGCAGTAAAAGCTATGGGTGGGTGTGGCTGTGTACCAATACCGAATGGAGGATAGGGACTTGTTGCGTTGGCATTTGTTTGAGGGGGAATGGGAATGAGAAAGCATGTGGGTGTGTGACTGTGTGTGTGCGCGCGCGTCCTGATCTGTTAAGAACGTCCTGTCCCTGGCTCCAGAATGGGAGAGGGGGAAGCCAACAAGAGCAAAGGGTAGTGGGTAAAACAGTGCACGTCCTTTCTCCTTCTACTGTGTAACAACTCCATTCGGGATATTATGTAGCAGCCTACCTGTCGGCTCTTGATCATTGTAGCCTCTCCTTCCATCATTTGAATTGCATCCATTGATTAGATAACACTCACCACGCTCCACTCTCGTGAAAAGCAAGAGCAGCAGCATAAATGATCAAATGTCTCTCTCCCTCTCCCTTCTGCAGCAGTCGCTGATCTGTATGGGCCCTTCCCGGGCTGGGTCCTGGGTACAGGTGGATCTGTGTAAACCTCTAATGCCCACCTTACACGTTAGATCACCGTGTTGTTGGGCCCGAAGTTTAAGGCCTATCTACGACCTGTGTTCTACAGTTTGGACATCAAGCCTCGCTCCGCCTCTCCCTCTCTTCCACGTTTCTGCCAAAGTATTCGTAGAAGGCTGCAGAATAAATACTGTTCAGTTCAGAGAAGTGATTTACTAACATAAAGACAGGCAAGGCAGCATGGGGCTCCATCCAGCCCCAGAGTCTTGACGCATTCGGCGGCCGGCGCCCTTTTGAAGGCCCTCAGTTTAATTTAAAATATATATTATTATTATTATAATATATACAGTACCAGTCAAAAATGTGGACACACCTACTCACACAAGGGTTTTTCTTTATTTTTACTATTTTCTACATTGTAGAATAATAGTGAAAATGTCAAAACTATGAAAAAACACATGGAATCATGTAGTAGCCATAAAAAGTATTAAACAAATAAAAATATATTTTAGATTTTTCAAAGTAGCCACCCTTTGCCTTGATGACAGCTATGCACACTCTTGGCATTCTTTCAACCAGCTTCACCTGGAATGCTTTTCCAACTGTCTTGAAGGAGTTCCCACATAATGCTGAGCACTTGTTGGTTGCTTTTCCTTCACTCTGCAGTCCAACTCATCCCAAACCATCTCGATTGGGTTGAGGTCAGGTGATTGTGGAGGCCAGGTCATCTGATGCAGCACTCCATCACTCTCCTTATTGGTCAAATAGCCCTTACACAGCCTGGAGGTGTGTTGGGTCATTGTCCTGTTGAAAGACAATTGATAGTACCACTAAGTACAAACCAGATGGATGGAGTATCGTCACAGAATGCTGTGGTAGCCATGCTGGTTAAGTGTGCCTTGAATTCTAAAGAAATCATAGACAGTGTCACCAGCAAAGAACCCCCTCAGCATCACACCTCCTCCTCCATGCTTCACGGTGGGAGCCAGACATGCGGAGATCATCCGTTCACCTACTCTGCGTCTCACAAAGACACGGCGGTTGGAACCAAAAATCTCAAATTTGGACTCATCAGACCAAAGGACAGATTTCCACCGGTCTAATGTCCATTGCTCGTCTTTCTTGGCCCAAGCAAGTCTCTTCTTCTTATTGGTGTCCTTTAGTAGTGGTTTCTTTGCAGCAATTCAACCATGAAGGGCTGATTTACATAGTCTCCTCTGAACAGTTGATGTTGAGATGTCTGTTACTTGAACTCTGTGAAGCATTTATTTGGGCTGCAATCTGAGGCTGGTAAATCTAATGAACTTATCCTCTGCAGCAGAGGTAACTCTGAGTCTTCCTTTCCTGTTTCGGTCCTCATGAGAGCCAGCTTCATCATAGCTCTTGATGGTTTTTGCTACTGCTCTTGAAGAAACTTTCAAAGTTCTTGACATTTTCCAGAATAACTGTTCTTCATGTCTTAAAGTAATGATGGACTGTCCATCCAACTACCTCATCCCCATACTGTTATTTATTTTGCTCCTTTGCACCCCAGTATATCTACTTGCACATTCATCTTCTGCACATCTATCACTCCAGTGTTTGTAATTATTTCGCCACTATGGGCTATTTATTGCCTTACCTCCCTTATCCTACCTCATTTGTACACACTGTATATTTGACTGTATGTTTGTTTATTCCATGTGTAACTCTGTGTTGTTGTTTGTGTCACACTGCTTTGCTTTATCTTGGCCAGGTTGCAGTTGTAAATGAGAACTTGTTCTCAACTAGCCCACCTGGTTAAATAAAGGTGAAATAAATAAATAAAAACGGTCATTTCTCATTGCTTATTTGAGCTGTTCTTGCCATAATATGCACATGGTATTTTACCAAATAGGTCTGTCTTCTGTATACCCCCCTACCTTGTCACAACACAGCTGATTGGCTCAAACGCATTAAGAAGTAAATAAATTCCACAGATTAACTTTAAACAAGCCACACCTGTTAATTGAAATGCATTCCAGCATTCCACTTCATGAAGCTGGTTGAGAGAATATATATATATATATACAGTGCCTTGCGAAAGTATTCGGCCCCCTTGAACTTTGCGACCTTTTGCCACATTTCAGGCTTCAAACATAAAGATATAAAACTGTATAAAACTGAAAAATTGGGCGTGCAAATTTATTCAGCCCCTTTACTTTCAGTGCAGCAAACTCTCTCCAGAAGTTCAGTGAGGATCTCTGAATGATCCAATGTTGACCTAAATGACTAATGATGATAAATACAATCCACCTGTGTGTAATCAAGTCTCCGTATAAATGCACCTGCACTGTGATAGTCTCAGAGGTCCGTCAAAAGCGCAGAGAGCATCATGAAGAACAAGGAACACACCAGGCAGGTCCGAGATACTGTTGTGAAGAAGTTTAAAGCCGGATTTGGATACAAAAAGATTTCCCAAGCTTTAAACATCCCAAGGAGCACTGTGCAAGCGATAATATTGAAATGGAAGGAGTATCAGACCACTGCAAATCTACCAAGACCTGGCCGTCCCTCTAAACTTTCAGCTCATACAAGGAGAAGACTGATCAGAGATGCAGCCAAGAGGCCCATGATCACTCTGGATGAACTGCAGAGATCTACAGCTGAGGTGGGAGACTCTGTCCATAGGACAACAATCAGTCGTATATTGCACAAATCTGGCTTTATGGAAGAGTGGCAAGAAGAAAGTTTGAAATATCCAATAAATGTCGTTCCACTTCATGACTGTGTCCCACTTGTTGTTGATTGTTCACAAAAAAATACAGTTTTATATCTTTATGTTTGAAGCCTGAAATGTGGCAAAAGGTCGCAAAGTTCAAGGGGGCCGAATACTTTCGCAAGGCACTGTATATATACACACACTATAAATATATATATTTTTTAACTCAGTCGGGTTCTCAACTTACTTTTGCAGGTTAGAATAGTAGAATACACAAGGTGCAACGTAGAACTTGGTTTGTGCATCAGCAGTTTTTCTCTTGTCAGGTCAGTCACTGATAGTCACTCAATTAGCCCATGTCAGCTAACATTTTTGAGATTGGTAAATCAGTTTAGCAGCCAGCCATCTCAACCTAGTAACCATGGTAAATCAGTTTAGCAGCCAGCCATCTCAACCTAGTAACCATGGTAAATCAGTTTAGCAGCCAGCCATCTCAACCTAGTAACCATGGTAAATGTACCGTTCGGGGGGGACCCCATTGATTTTGTTAGTCAGTCTCAATCAGATATCATATTAAAAATGGCCAACATGTTTCTCCACCCTATGGCAAAATGTGTAGAATTGCATGTAATTAACTGTAACACATTTCTCTGCTGTCAAGAGGTGGGCTGCTAAAATGTTTTGCACACAATGTAGCACCCGCAAGCATCAGCATTTCAGCCTTTTTGTGGGCCCCCACCCCCATCAAAATTGCCCATCCCTGGTCTAGACACTAATCTTGGGTCAGTATTGTTTGTACTCGCAGACTGAGGTTAGGGGAGGGTAATCTGATCCTAGATTTGTGGCTAAGAAAAACATGTACCTCGAAGGCTATTTCACATCCCCTGTTTCTTTGTTTCACCTAAAACAGATTTCTCAAAGTCAGAAATATTGGTTACTAGATTAGAGCCCCAAAGGGATTGATTGACAAACTTCTTAGGAAATGTAGACAAAGAGAAAACAAAACTGCTGACCAAACGTCTTATTAGCGAACATCATACCATGAAGGAGGCAGAAACTGGTGTGTGTGTGTCCCCACATGCCCGGATCATACCCCTGTCCTGAGACCTCCTAATAAACAGTGTAATTATTAATAGAGATGTAAGTGGCATCCCATCAATCCAGTCCCCCTTCCCTCCTTCCTCCCCCCTGGGGTGTTTAAAGTTACCATGTGTAACCTTAGGACGTTAATTCAGAGGAGTGCAGTTCTGTGAAACAGGGTGCACAGGAGAGAGTGTGTGTGCGACAGACAAGTGTGTGTGTGTGTGAAAGACAAGTGTGTGTGTGTGTGCATGAGGCGGGTAGATAGCCAGCCAGGCCCAACATGGCACCGCAAATATTTATCCATGAGCCTAGGGAATGCTAGGTACTCCATAGGGGCTCTCTCCTTCCCTTCTCTTCACCAGTGGCAACAGAAAAAGAGAACATTTTTTAGAGCTCTCAACACCCTCCCTACCTCAATCCATTTCTCCAACCCACGTAAGTAGGCTGGTAGACTTACAATGGTAGATTCTTTTCTCTGCTCATCCTAATGAAATGTTGGCGTTTGGAGCCCTGTGGTGAAGAGACAGCTGATGTGTGTGCGTGTGTTTGTACCGGAATGTCTGCGTGTGTGTGCATGTTTGACACGTGTGTCGCTGAGGGGGAGAGCAGCAGTAGAGTTGCTGGCTGGTCGTGTGTAAGGGAGAGCGGTGGGATCCAGTTGGACTGTCTGGACAGCAGGGTAACAGTAGCTGTCTGTAGTCATAAAGCATGTCTGCAACACTGCTGTTTTTAACCATCCCAGGAGGCTATGTCCCCAACACACACACACGTACGTTTCGCAGACCTTGGCTCACACACACTAGGGCCGACCCCATTTAGTCGACAGGTTGATTGTTTTGTCAGTAGGCTGTTGGTCGACCGCAAAAAATATACAGTGCATTCGGAAATTGTTTAGACCCCTTGACCTTTTCCACATTTTGTTAGAGCCTTATTCTATAATTTATTCAACAAAAACAAATCCTCAGCAATCTATACACAATACACCAAAATTACAAAGTGTAAACCGGTTTGTAGAATGTTTGTAAATGTATTAAAAATACAAAACAGAAATACCTTCTCTACATAAGTATTCAGACCCTTTGCTATGAGACTTGAAATTGAGCCCAGGTGCGTCCTGTTTCCATTGATCATCCTTGAGATGTTTTTACGACTTGATTATGGTCCACCTGTGGTAAATTCAATTGATTGGACATGATTTGGAAAGGCACAAACCTGTCTAAAGAAGGCCTGTTGAATTGCTTCTTTAGCACAGCTGAAAACGGTTGTGCTGATTACCATAGTTGCAAAATAGTTTTCTAATGATCTATTAGCCTTTTAAAATGATAAACTTGGATTAGTTAACACAACGTGCCATTGGAACACAGGAGTGATGGTTGCTGATAATGAGCCTATGTAGATATTCCATTAAAAATCAGCCGTTTCCAGCTATAATAGTCATTTCCAACATTAACAACGTCTACACTGTATTTCTGATCAATTTGATGTTATTTTAATGGACAAAAAATGTGCTCTTCTTTCAAAAACAAGGACAATTTCTAAGTGCCTCCAAACTTTTGAAAGGTAGTGTATATCTACTGAAATAAGACAGATCCTGTTTGTTTAATAGCCTACTGATTCCGTGAGCAACCACAATTTACCAAATTCGGCTGTTTTTAAATCTTTGCTATGTGGTAATAAAGGCTTTACACTTTTTTCATTACAACAGCCTCTCTGGTATTACTTATAATTTATTTAGTGTTGTTTATACTTTTACAAATAAAAATATTAATAATAATGCTCCTTTTTCTCCCAATTTCAATCTTGTCTCATTGCTACAACTCCCCAACGGGCTCGGGAGAGGCAAAGGTCGAGTCATGCATCCTTCGAAACATGACCCACCAAACCGCGCTCCTTACAACACCAAACACCATACAACTGATGACCGAAGTCAGCCTGCAGGCGCCACAAGGAGTCGCTAGAGCACGATGAGCCAAGTAAAGCCCCCCCAGCCAAACCCTCCCTTAACCCGGACGAAGCTGGGCCAATTGTGTGCTGCCCTATGGGACTCCCGGTCACGGACATTTGTGTGACAGCCTAGGATTGAACCCGGGTCAGTAGTGATGCCCCAAGCACTGTGATGTAGTGCCTTAGGCCGCTGCGCCACTCGGGAGGCCATAACATTCCTTTTTCTTGACCGCCTTCTTATTGTTATTGTTACTATTACTATAATAAAAAGTCATATCATTATCATTAGTAGGCAGGGTATAACAGCCTTGTATAACCACCATCGAGCTGTAGGCCAAAAAGCACATCCTGTTTAGTCTTAATACCATAACTTACTTAGGCCTATATTTCAATACCTGTATAGGCTTCTGTATCAATCAATCATTAATTTGTTCATTTCATCACACAGCATGAGTCATTCATGTTTTGAAATGCAAATAAAGCATTTCAGTTTTAAAATCAAATAAAACGTCTCGAATAATTAGCGTAATAAACGGTAAATTGTTTTTAGTCTTTGCTGTAAAAAAGGCTTTACAAAAAGCATTACAACAACACTGTCTGGTACGTTTATAATTTATATACATTTTAATCATTTAGCAGACACTCTTATCCAGAGCAACTTACAAGAGCAATTACGGTGAAGTGCCTTGCTCAAGGGCACATCGAAAGATTTTTCACCTGGTCAGCTTGGGAATTCGTTCCAGCGACCTTTCGTTTACGCTCTTAACCGCTAGGCTACCTACCTGCCACCTGACATTTAATGTGGTTTACATTGCTCCAAATGGCCAGAAAATGTATATTGTAATCTAACAGCACATGTTTGGCACACATAATATATACACAGTGCTGGCTCCTTACTTTCTTTTTCTTGATCGCCAGTATTTTCCACAACTAGTCAAATTTATTCCACAAATGTATCCGACGTCCCCTTTACCACCTGAGCAACCAGTAAACATTCCCCGAGTTTATTTGTCACGTCATCTGCATCCATTTTGCTGTCACGTGTTCAGAGTTTGTTATAACCAATTTATTGATGTGATTATGATATGCTATAGGTCAGGCCCTAGTGGTCACATGAATGCGATAAAGAGAGCTGAGGGAATTGGGAATGTTTTTCCTAAAGGAATTAGAGATTTCGGTAAAATACCTTTTCAGTCAGAAATGGCTGTAATTATATTGCAGCTTCAGCAACATGGACAGAGCCATAAACACTGTTGAAGTTCCGTAGTGGTCGCTGCAGCATGGAGGTGAAATCAAATCAATTGCGGTTAGACTCCCTTTAGTCATTTGTGTGCCTTAATTATCAAACTGTGCGCTTAAAGTATTCGACAAGCTCAGTGCATATAGTTGATTTGATTAAAACACATGTGATGTGTCTATAAATGGAAAAATACACGTTATAACATTTCGACCAATCGACACACACACACGTCACCATGATCTTTCACAAAACACATAATCAACCAACAGCACTTAACGACACAAACACACAGTCAGGCATAAATGTTACCACTCTGCCTGACCCCACGGGCACACAGTCACCAGTACATATTTAAATGTACCCTCACATGACGCACAGCAGTGGTGCTTGATGTGCGTTTTGGTTGGTAATATGACATATACCCAGTTGTACTCTAAAAGCCTTTTCAATCCATCTGCAGTTGACCTCAGTGTGAAAAGACGTGGCCACTCCAGGACCACTTAAACACACAGGCACAGTACACAAACACGCCTAACCCCACCACTCCAGCCTACCACCGGGAGGCCGCTGATGAATACAAACAGATAGACTAGACAAAGGACAAATGAATATGAAATGAAAGATAAACAAACAAAGCAGGGTAGGGGTGGCACATCTTCCTGATCTGTCATCCCTCACTCCACTGGATGTAGTCTCTCTCTCTCTCTCTCTCTCTCTCTCTCTCTCTCTCTCTCTCTCTAATTGGGGAGTATAGTGGTTATTTCCTTTCCATTCCTGGGTGAGTCAATCCTTTCATAAGTCCTGATGCACCGAAGATTAGGTTCTATGTGCATCTCTGCGGCTGGCGGAGAACATTGTGACGGACACTAATTACTGACGCTGGCTCGCTGAGCATCACAAGCCTACTGGCATGGGATGTGTTCCAAATGGTAGAGAGACAGAGACCAAGGAAGCAAACTGGTCAGGGCACAAAAAGGTGACACTTTTGTTGCCCTGAAACATGCAAAACATCCCCGCTAGTGGGAAATGCAGGTTTTAACTAATTAAACAACAAATTATATGATCTACATGATCCGTCTCTGTGTGTAAAATAAAAAGTGGTTAATGTCTAACTCACAGCTAAAAAATGTAAAGAAAGCAATCCAATGTTATTTGTTGCCTAGACTTTACTGCAAATGACACTCAAGTCTTGAGAAAAAACAATCCACTAATATTTCAGTTAGCCATGACAGCCTTTATAATAGAACGCTTGTGACCACACACATCTAAATATTGCACTTGGGGAAAACACATCTTAAAGTAGAAATAGAATGAAACAAAACAGGCATTCTATTTTTGCTCTATTATAGTGGCCACTACAGTAGACATCAATCAAGTGCACAAGGCTACATGTGTGCAAAAATAACGTTCACTGAGTAAAAAATGTAATAATCCCCCCTCACTCACTCACCCACATGTGTTACTGTCAAGTTCAACACAACACATACAATATATTTGGGCTGCACTGCACATTATTACATTGTACACTTTCTGCCTGCGGACATCTGTTCTACAATGTGCCAGCAGAGCATGATACCCTTTGTTGGCATAACGGATCTCTTTCAGGCAGAGAGGACACCTGGCATACCCCTTTTATCCACTGACTGAAAAAGAGGGAAAGTGTGTTGCGTTCCTTTCACCTCTATAGAGGCATCCAGTTTAAGCCAGGCCCGGCTACACTTGATCCCTGAAACCACTTGTTTAACAAGCAACGCCTCATTTTCACCTAATTCTCTCATTCTGAAAATTAACCACATACTGTAGAGGGAAAACATTAGCTAGTTAACATTTCACACAGATTGCCAAGGTTCAGTAAGCAACTAACGTTAACGCGTTATAACTTGAGGAACGGCAAGGAGTCGTATAACGTTAACAGTTAATACTATAGCGAATTGGTTAGGTTACTAACGTTAGCTCATCTGATGTTGTAACGTTAGGTAGCTAATGTTAGCTGTCTGGCTTTATTAGACAGCTAATTTTCACACCATAAACTCAATTATTTGATCAGTTAAGTTGGCTAATGTTGCTCAACATTTCTCTGGCTAGCTAACAGAGAATTCGATCCAGCTAGCAAGATATTTAACAATGCTAACAATACTTGTTCCACCACACTTTCTCCCTCACCTCAAACTTTCTAAATGGCAGTTGTTTTTCGGTTACAGCTCATGAAGTACGTTTCATTACCTTCTCACCCCTTGTCTCCGTGGTCAGGCCTCTCACCTAGTTTACCTCTTCATTATCATCATAGGACGCGCTGCTGTAAGTTAACTGGCAAACTGCCTTTCCACTCTCCCGCTGTCTTTCCAGAGCGCTCGCTGATGCTGTAACTAGCAAACTGCCTTTCCACTCTCCCGCTGTCTTTCCAGAGCGCTCGCTGATGCTGTAACTAGCAAACTGCCTTTCCACCCTCTGCTGTCTTTCCAGAGCGGTCGCTGATGCTGTAACTAGCAAACTGCCTTTCCACTCTCTGCTGTCTTTCCAGAGCGCTCGCTGATGCTGTAACTAGCAAACTTCCTTTCTACTCTCTGCTGCCTTTCCACTCTCCCGCTGCCTTTCCAGAGCGCTCGCTGATGCTGTAACTAGCAAACTGCCTTTCCACTCGCTGCTGTCTTTCCAGAGCGCTCCCTGATGCTGTAACTAGCAAACTGCCTTTCCACTCTCTGCTGTCTTTCCAGACGCGCGCTGATGCTGTAACTAGCAAACTTCCTTTCCACTCTCTGCTGTCTTTCCACTCTCTGCTGTCTTTCCACTCTCTGCTGCCTTTCCACTCTCTGCTATCTTTCCACTCTCTGCTGCCTTTCCACTCTCTGCTGCCTTTCCACTCTCTGCTGCCTTTCCACTCTCTGCTGTCTTTCCACTCTCTGCTGTCTATCCACTCTCTGCTGCCTTTCCACTCTCTGCTGTCTTTCCACTCTCTGCTGTCTTTCCACTCTCTGCTGCCTTTCCACTCTCTGCTGTCTTTCCACTCTCTGCTGTCTTTCCAGAGCGCGCGCTGATGCTGTAACTAGCACACTGTCTTTCCACTCTCTGCTGTCTTTCCAGAGCGCTCTGATGCTGTAACTAGCAAACTGCCTTTCCACTCTCTGCTGTCTTTCCAGACGCGCGCTGATGCTGTAACTAGCAAACTGCCTTTCCACTCTCTGCTGTCTTTCCAGAGAGCTCTGATGCTGTAACTAGCACATTGGTTGTCTCTTCTCTCCTCAGTCGCTGCATTCTGCTGTTATGTGAATGGTTGGCTGAGCCTTGGATACAGCCAGTACTGCCCCAAACACGCATCCTCTTGCATGCAGCCAGTAGTGTTCCAAAGCCCCCACCCCACAAACTTTTCTCATGGGATCTGCACAAATTACGTAGGTCATCTATTTTGTATTCAAAAACCGAAAGGTGACTTGTTTGCATCCCTGAGAGACACAGATTTACATAATTGCACACAAAAACACAGTTGCGCACACACACACACACACTCTCTATCTAACACCAGCCTCTGTGGCATTTCTGTGACAACATATAAATGAGCCACACACACACACAATACACAGCCTCCACCAAGACACACTCCTCAGAGTGTCCGTGACATTTCTGCAGGGACTTTCTTTCTGTTTCAGTGGCAGAAGCCTTGAAGGTTGACGACGATAACAAGCACCACAGTGAGAGAAAGAGCAAGCAACTTCCTCTCCTCTCGCTGTCCATTACCTCTGCCTGCCCTCTGGCACATTGATGACATAACTCAGCTGTCTAGCTGAATCAGTTTTGTTCTTCTGTCTCTACATGATTGAACCAGTCTTTGCCCTGAGAGCTGGTCTAAGAAAGTTTGTGTGTGTGTGTGAATCAGCAAACACACAGTCGCCATCTGATCCAATATTACTAACCTGACCCCTTCAACATCACATCCCCTCTCTGTCACCCTGGGTTGATCCTCTACATGCACTATAACCTGGGATGACAGGAAACCTAGTGGTTAGAGCGTCGGGCCAGTAACCGAAAGGTTGCTCGATCAAACCCCAGAGCTGACAACATAGAAATATGCCATTCTGCCCCATGAACCACGCAGTTGACCCACTGTTCCTAGGCCGTCATTGTAAATAAGAATTTGTTCTTAACTGACTTGCGGTGAAATAAAACTATTTTTTGCAAAAAAATAACCCCTGACCCCATATGTGGCCTTTACACATCACTCATCATACCCCACTGACAAATGAGACCCTCTGCCTCAGCATTGACCCAAGTCTGTGACACACACACACACACACACACACACCAGTCCCCCCTCCCCCATGTGAGAACTGTCTCATTAGCAGACAGTAATCAGCTTAGTGTTCTGGAACGCCCATTGGCACAAAGCTCTTTACAGACAAACCCAGTTAGAGAGAGAGAGCTATGAGAGAGAGAGAGATTGATGGGAGCAAGAGGGGGAGAGAGTTCATGAGCATAGGACGGCGAGAACGCAACACGAGAGAGAAAGTGGTAGAGAAAGAGGGAGAGAATGGAAGAAAGACTAAGCCAAAAAGAAACAAAATGGCAAAAACAAGGAGAGCGAGAGAAAGAATGAGAGGAAATGCACGAAAGAGGGCGTGTGTCATGGAGAGTGAAAAAGAGAGAGAAACCCTCTTCCGTCCACACACAACCACCCACACACATAACCACAAACAAACACACACACTCCTTAAACCACAAACATGATCATAAGAAGAAAGAGGGGGGGAATTAGAGAGAGGGAGGGAGGTAGAGAGGGAGAGAATTAGAGAGAGGGAGGGAGGAAGAGAGGGAGAGAAATAGAGAGAGATAAATAGAGAGGGAGCACATCAACGCCTGGAGAGAGGAGAGAGCGAGTGGGTCTACTGCCAGGAAAGCAGTCTTAAGGCCTTCTGCAGACTTGAGCCTGGCTGAGGCCTTAAGGCATTAGGGGATAGGCTTTTTGGCTATCCCTTTTTCCTGTGATTTGATTGGCTTCCAGACCAGTCTGAGCCCTTCCCTAGTGAATGCGAGAGGAGCCCCGACCACGTGTGTACATAAACACAGCGACCTGAGAGCTTATTAAAACGTAACAACTTTTTTTATTACAATTTTATTTGAGGAACACACACACACACACACACACGCACACACTCTTTCGCAAACTTGTCTGGCGCCCCATTGACTGGTTTGACTGCCAAGAAGACCTTTTTCTCTTAGCGCTGCGCGCGTGTGTGTGTTCGTCAAAGCATTTGAATAAAGCACTGAGAATTCAAAACACGACTAGTCTACTTAGTCATTGGATCTCCCCATTAGAGTCAACCAGACTGGCAAACGGACAGGGAACATGTATGTGTGTGTGCCTGTGTAACTAATGCACTATTATTCAGTGAACGTGATATACTGGTGTACTAAGGGATGGGACTGTCTGTTACCATATAGGCCACTGAACTATTCCTGCTGGACTTACTCAACAACAAATACACTGTCACGACAAGCTTGCATAACACACACTTGCAATGCATACACATGCATCTGATCTGTCATCCCTTACTCCAGTCATCCGTGGACGTAAGCACCCCCCCCCTCTCTCTCTGACTCTCGCTCTCTAGCATAGGAATGATGATAGTCAGGTCTCTCACTATGACCCCCATGAACAACAAAGTCACACACGCGCACACAAAAGGTCATCTATTGACACACAGCACCCACTCGTATGCTCACATGCACACACACACACCATTCCCCAGCGCTATCGGCAATCTCCCACCAAACAGGAAAGCCAAGTGTGAGTGTATGTGTGTGTGTGTGTGTGTGTGTGCGTGCGTGCACTTGCAGAACAGAGGACACAAACAAATGGGAAGATGGGAGATGCGTGGAAGAGATTGGACAGAGGGGAGTGAGAGAAGGAGAGATAGAAGGGTGAGACTGGTAGGATACCATGGAGAGGTAACTGATAGAGGGGTGGTGAAAGAGAAGACGAACGGGAGGAGAGAAGGCAAGAAGAGGGAGAGAAAGAAAGGGTGAAAAAAGAGATAAAGAGCAGGAAGGGAAAAAAGAGAGACAGAGGGCGAGAAAGACAGCGAGAGAGACAGAGAGAGAGACAGAGAGAGCGAGAGAGACAGAGGGAAAGTGAGCAAGAAAGAGAGTGAGAGAGACAGAGACAGAGAGTGAGAGACAGAGGGCGAGAAAGACAGCGAGAGAGACAGATGGCGAGAAAGACGGAGAGAGCGAGAGAGACAGAGGGAAAGTGAGCAAGAAAGAGAGCGAGAGAGACAGAGACAGAGAGACAGAGAGTGAGAGAAAGAGAGCGAGAGAGAGAGCGAGAGAGACAGAGAGAGAGCCAGAGCGAGAAATAAATAAATACTTTATTTGTATTTCTTTCATTAGCATCGCCAAGGAAACGGAGCTAAACTAAACCTACTTCCTCCCCTGAGGGCTAAAATCAAAGTCCAAAAAAACCTATCCCTCTCTACCTCCCTCCTTTCAATATTTGTTCCTGTACAACCTCAGTCTGTCTCACCAAGTCAAGTGTAGCGCTCCACTAAGGCTAACACCGCTGACTGTCCACAGTAGGCAATAAACAGCCTTTTGAAGTCCACCAAAATGAAATCAATGTCAGGACGGCTATAGTAAATATAACCAGCGTAGAGGTAGAGGTAGAGAGAGGTAGAGGGAGGTAGAGGTAGAGGGAGGTAGAGGGAGAGAGAGAGGGGAGGGGCAACAAAACGGACACAGGCAATCACAATGGGTTCCATTCAACCACTAGCCTCATACACTACAACATACAGGAGGGAATAGAATGGAACAGAAAGATAACACAGAATATTATAGAATACATGAATAGAAGACATTCTAACTGACAAGGAAAATGAAACCATATATGCTGTAACTGAATGTGGATAGAATGGAAGATAGCCCTGTTCATGCTAAATCTCTCTCTCTCTTTCTCTCTCTCTCTCTATGAGGGATTCGGTCTCTATTCCTCCTTTAAAGAACCAGATCCTTCCGTTTCCTCTCTCTCTGTGGTCAATGGGATATGTGGCTCGGGCACAGACTGACGCAACACACACAACTTTAAAGGACACACACACAAGTGACACCATTAACACGAGTAAAGTAGGTCACAGGTGACTCCAGGGGACATTACTGTGACACAGCCCAAACATGTCATTTCTGCTTTTATTGTCCCCTTCTGCTGGCCCGCATGCTTTGCTGTGTCTCTTTCATCACTCCCCCCCTACAGTATAGTGGAAAGCTGTGTGTGTGTGTGTGTGTATATAGTGTGCACACACCTGTGTGTGGTTACATCACCCAGCCCCCAGGGGTTATGAGTTGGGTCGGGATTCACCCATGTAGGGGTATTAAATTGAGCTACTTCCACTAACTAACATACAGCTGGACTCATGGCATCATAACAACATGGTGTTATTAGACAACTGACATATTCTGATCTGGCGCACAAAGATGATGTCACTCGAGTGGAATGTGGTGTTCAGGGTCAGTGTGCACCGAGAAATCATCCCACCCCTTCAAGTCTGAACAAGATGGCTTGTTTCTGAAATATCCTTGACACAGTTTCATACAAAGAGCGTAACAAACGTATCCACACCGTGAGACCACTAGCTGTGTAGAGTGATGTAGCTACTAGCCAATGAGTTATGGAGGGCAGTACAGCACTAGTATATGTCAATAGGACAGACGTACAAGCCCAAACATGAATAAAACTAGCACAGGAAGACTGGTTGAGCTGGGTTGGGTTCCACTACATTACAAATACATAGCGGCTATATAATTAGGGCTCTATAAAATCTGCTGAGAATCACGGAATCCAGACATTCAAACGGAATTCAACAACGTAAAAAAAAAAAGTATTGAACTTGAGTTCAATTCATTAAGTTGAATTCGTACTATTAGAAAATGCATTCATTTGCCCAAGATAATCAGAAGACATGAACAAAATGGATGAGCGATTCGTATTTTCCTGCAACTTTCTGAAACGACACAGCCCACTGGGCACAGGTGACAATTCAACGTCTATTCCACGTGGGTTCAACGGAATTTCATTGAAATGACGTGGAAACAACGTTGATTCAACCAGTCTGTGCCCAGTGGGAGGAATGTCACTGTCTGTGTGTTGTGTATGTCTAGTCCTCACTTTGTGTATCCGTTAGCGATAATGCTAACAATAACCATCTGCTGGTAGATAGAAAGGCTATCCCCCAAAATCTTCTCAATTAAATGTTAATTCATTATATCATGATTATTTGCATCAATCCAGTCGCAATTTGTTTTGCAAACTCTGCATTCACATGTGGGCACCAGAAACACCGCTGGCCAAACAACAGTCTATGGCTGGTGCACACATGCATTAAAAGGACAACAACACCACAAATGAGAGATTTTCCCCAGACCTCAAGTGGTACCCTGATGTTTGTTTAAGCATTCTTGTGGACAAACAACAAGATTGGATGTTCTATAAAAAAGGGTGAGTTTTAGGGTGGAAACCTGCCACGGGAATCAGTCAAAAAAGAAAACAGATTTTATAGGGCCCTATATAATGCAGCATTTATAATACACTGGAAATCCCAGGCCAATTCTGCCAAACACGTACAGTTCAAGTCGGAAGTTTACATACACTTAGGTTGGACTAATTAAAACTCGTTTTTCAACCACTCCACACATTTCTTGTTAACAAACTATAGTTTTGGCAAGTTGGTTAGGACATCTACTGTGTGCATGACACAAGTCATTTTTCCAACAATTGTTTACAGACAGATTTTTGCACTTATAATTCATTGTATCACCATTTCAGTGGGTCAGAAGTTTACATACACTAAGCTGACTGTGCCTTTAAACAGCTTGGAAAATTCCAGAAAATGGTGTCATGACTTCAGAAGCTTCTGATAGGCTAATTGACATAATTTGAGTCAATTGGAGGTGTACCTGTGGATGAATTTCAAGGCCTACTTTCAAACTCAGTGCCTCTTTGCATGACATCATGGGAAAATCAAAAGAAATCAGCCAAAACCTCAGCAAAAAAATTGTAGACCTCAAGTCTGGTTCATCCTTGGGAGCAATTTCCAAATGCCTGAAGGTACCACATTCATCTGTACAAACAATAGTACGCAAGTATAAACGCCATGGGACCACGCAGCCGTCATATCGCTCAGGAAGGAGACGTGTTCTGTCTCCTAGAGATGAGCGTACTTTGGTGCAAAACAGTGAAATCAATCCCAGAACAACAGCAAAGGACATTGTGAAGATGCTGGAGGAAACAGGTACAAAAGTATCTATATCCACAGTAAAACGAGTCCTATATCGACATAACCTGAAAGGCCGCTCAGCAAGGAAGAACCCACTGCTCCAAAACCATCATGAAAAAGCCAGACTACGGTTTACAACTGCAAATGGGGACACAGATCGTACTTTTAGGAGAAATGTCCTCTGGTCTGATGAAACAAAAAAAGAACTGTTTGGCCATAATGACCATCATTATGTTTGGAGGAAACAGGGGGAGGCTTGCAAGCCGAAGAACACCATCACAACCGTAAAGCACAGGGGTGGCAGCATCATGTTGTGGGGATGCTTTACTGCAGGAGAGACTGGTGCACTTCACAAAATAGATGGAATCATGAGGCAGGAGAATGATGTGGATATACTGAAGCAACGTCTCAAGACGTCAGTCAGGAAGTCAAATGGGTCTTCCAAATGGACATTGACCCCAAGCATACTTCCAAAGTTGTGGCAAAATCGCTTAAGGACAACAAAGTCAAGGTATTGGAGTGGCCATCACAAAGCCCTAACCTCAATCCCCTAGAAAGTTTGTGGGCAGAACTGAAAAAGTGTGTGAGCAAGGAGGCCTACAAACCTGACTCAGTTGCACCAGCTCTGTCAGGAGGAATGGGCCAAAATTCACCCAACTTATTGCGAGAAGCTTGTGGAAGACTACCGGAACCGTTTGACCCAAGTGAAACAATTTAAAGACAATGCTACCAAATACTAATTGAGTGTTGGTAAACTTAAATGTCATGTAACGGCCGTCGTCGGTGGAAGAAGGTGAGGACCAATGTGCAGCGTGGTACGTGTTCATCTTTTTAATAAAGTAAACTGAATAACAAAACAACAACAAAACAGTTCTGTCTGGTGCAGACACACAAAGACTGAAAACAACCACCCACAAAACACAATGGAAAACAGGCTACCTAAATATGGTTCTCAATCAGGGACAACGATTGACAGCTGCCTCTGATTGAGAACCATACCAGGCCAAACACAGAAATAGAAAATCATAGACAAACTAACATAGACAACCCACCCAACTCACGCCCTGAGAATACTAAAACAAAAGACAAAACAAAGGAACTAAGGTCAGAACGTGACATGTCAAGAATTGTGAAAAACTGAGTTTAAATGTATTTGGCTAAGGTATGTAAACTTCCAACTTCAACTGTAGATACAAATGGAAAACTCACTTCATCGTGGGGCGGTAGGGTAGCCTAGTGGTTAGAGCATTGGACTAGCAATCAGAAGGTTGCAAATTCAAACCCCCGAGCTGACAAGGTACAAATCTGTTGTTCTGCCCCTGAACAAGGCAGTAAACACATTGTTCCAAGGCCGCCATTGAACATAAGAATATTTTCTTAACTGACTTGCCTAGTAAAATAAATAAATAAATAAATAGTCTTAAGAAAATGCTATTTGTCCTATATTTAGACCAGACCTTCAAATATCTGAATTAGGCTAACTTTCACATCAATTCAAAGTAACTATTTTCAATTATCTATTTTAATTGAAAAGACAAGTAGTTGTCTATTTTAATGTATTTGGAAGTAAATGTGGATTTTTTATTTAACTAGGCAAGTCACAAATTCTTATTTTCAATGACAGCCTAGGAACAGTGGGTTAACTGTCTGTTCAGGTGCAGAACAACAGATTTGTACCTTGTCAGCTCGGGGGTTTGAACTTGCAACCTTCCAGTTACTAGTCCAACACTGTAATCACTAGGCTACCCTGTCGATACTCAAATACACTGACTCAAATAGACTCCCATGTATTTAACCCATGTATTTAACCCAGGTATTTGAAAATAGTATTTGGTAGACTATTTACTTTTTACAAATAACCATTACTTAAATAAAAGTGGCTGTTTTTTGCAAAAATAACTATTTGAAATACCAGGTACTGTAAGGACCGACGCCGGAGATGAGAAGCAGGTACGGGGAGTCAACATTTAATCAGGAACAGGCAGGTAACAAGACAGGCGAAGCGTTGGCACATGGGTAAACAAGAACATACGACAACAACGCTGAAGCAGGGAACAGAACAGGAAACCAGACAGATATAGGGGAGGAAATGACAGAGGTGATTGAGTCCAGGTGAGTCCAATAATCGTTGATGCGCGTGACGGGGGGCAGGTGTATGTAATGATGGTGGCAGGAGTGTGCAATGCTGGGGAGCGTGGCAGATACTCAAATACACATGTATTTGAACCTAGGTCTGGTCTAGACTAGGGTTGTGTCCATAGCATAGCTCACATCCTGACCTAACATAGGCTGAGGGGGGATCAACTGGATCTGAGGGTCCAGAAGGATCTCCAGGGTTCTCTCTCTCTCGTAGAAGTAGATATAGCTATAGCATAGAGCTAATAGTAGAAAGTCACTTTTCACAGTGGAAAAATGTTCTCATCAAACTGACCATGCCACACAATATCTGTAGCAGAATGAATTTCATAATAATCTGCAGCATCCATGAGAAGGCAGTTACTGATACATATGACGCAATTGGCAGGATGTTGCCTAATGTTCAACACTCTGTAACACTTCATTTACAGTTCAGTTTCTCTAAGTCCTTTTGAGTAGCGTCACGTTGAGAAGTTACGAACATCTCTTCATAATTTCCCTGTCAAGATGGCACCCGCGGCAACTGTGTGACTAACTGTACTGAATGTCATACCTGGTCATATACTCTAATAGGCACTGCATCTATACAACCGTCTTATTATAGATGTCGAAGGCAAATAATCCTGCAGAAACAGAAATGTGAATTACTTTGTGTATTATAATTAATGCCATTTTTTTGTAGGGGTTGATACACGTTGAAGGGAAAATCAAGTCTGAAATTTAAACGTGAAAATTACAAATTTCAGAAGCCTTTTTAAACCTCAAATACACCTTCACGTTTAACATGTGCTGCATTGCAAGGAAAGTACTCCTGCAGCAGGGTGATCAAATTAAGATCCTACATCTGTACCAAGTAAAAAAGAAGCTATGAACTGACTGCAGTCATCCAACAAGTACAAAAGGATAGTGAAAATACTGGAGGCATATAAATAGGCCTCGCCTGGCTATGGTTTCAGGTCAGGGATTCAATGACAGAGTAGACTTGTTCAGTGTGTGGTGTCCAGGTGTGTGTGTGTGTGTGTGTGTGTGTGAGAGAGAGCAAAAGAGTGAGTGACAGACGGACGGACAGAAAGAAAAAGGGTTTGCGTGTGTATGTGTGTATGTGTGTGTGTACTGTATGTGTGTATGTACTGTATGTGTGTATGTGTGTATGTACTGTATGTGTGTATGTACTGTATGTGTGTATGTGTGTATGTACTGTATGTACTTTATGTGTGTATGTACTTTGTGTGTATATGTGTATGTACTGTATGTGTGTGTGTACTGTATGTGTGTATGTACTGTATGTGTGTGTGTACTGTATGTGTGTATGTGTGTATGCACTTTATGTGTGTATGTACTGTATGTGTGTATGTACTGTATGTGTGTATGTACTGTGTGTGTGTATGTGTGTGTGTGTGTACTGTATGTGTGTATGTACTGTATGTGTGTGTGTACTGTATGTGTGTGTGTGTGTGTGTGTGTGTGTGTGTGTGTGTGTGTGTGTGTGTGTGTATGTACTGTATGTGTGTATGTACTGTATGTGTGTGTGTGTGTATGTACTGTATGTGTGTATGTACTGTATGTGTGTATGTACTGTATGTATGTGTGTGTGTGTGTATGTACTGTATGTGTGTGTGTGTGTATGTATTGTATTTGTGTGTGTGTATGTACTGTATGTGTGTATGTACTGTATGTGTGTATGTACTGTATGTGTGTATGTACTGTATGTGTGTATGTGTGTATGTACTGTATGTGTGTACTGTATGTGTGTATGTACTGTATGTGTGTATGTACTGTATGTGTGTATGTGTGTGTGTACTGTATGTGTGTATGTACTGTATGTGTGTATGTACTGTATGTGTGTGTGTACTGTATGTGTGTGTGTGTGTATGTACTGTATGTGTGTATGTGTGTATGTACTGTATGTGTGTGTGTGTGTGTATGTACTGTATGTGTGTATGTGTGTATGTACTGTATGTGTGTATGTACTGTATGTGTGTGTGTTTGTAATATAACTCCAACAACAAGGATGAAGAGGGAGGGGTGAGGAGGGGTGAGACGGATTAAATACTTCTAAACCGCCTCGGCTCAACTTTACTCCATCACTCACTGCAGCACTTACCACTGGGAGAGCAGCCACCACAGAACAGAGGCCAGGCGTGTGTGTGTGTGTGTGTGTGTGTGTGTGTGTGTGTGTGTGTGTGTGTGTGTGTGTGTGTGTGTGTGTGTGTGTGTGTGTGTGAGTGAGAGCAGTAGAATTGGGTGAATGGGTTCTTATTTTTCCCTTCCTCCCGAGTCCCAACGGTGTGTGTATATATGTGCGTCCGTGTGTGGTGTGGTGTGTTGTGTGGTGTGTTGTGTGTGTGTCGTGTGCCCCAGAGCAAGTGGTGCCCATGGCTGGTTAAGCACCTCTCCAGAAGTTCCACAGTTGGCATGGGGCATTGAGGAGGTGCCAACATGCCATGTCGCCCTTAGGCTTGCCAGGAGGCACTACAGCATTACAGAGCGATACAGGACAGTGCCATGCTACTGGTGTGTATACCACTATGACAGGCTATGAAAATGCAGGGACCGAGATCATATAAGTAAGTAGGTCATGATTTTTTGTTTCTCACTAATCCTGAGTTTTTATGCTGCCCCTTCAGAGACTTAAAAAGATTTATTGAATTGAAAAGATTGCAAAGTATCGGATCCTACGTCAGTAGTTGGAGGCAACTATTAAAGGGTAAAAGGGTAGGGGCCAGGTGTAGGGGATAGGGGGCCTGGGGTAGGGGCTTGGTATAGGGGCCCGGGATAGGGGCTAGGTGTAGGGGCTAGGGACCCGGGATAGGGGCTAGGTGTAGGGGATAGGGGGCCTGGGGTAGGGGCTTGGTATAGGGGCCCGGGATAGGGGCTAGGTGTAGGGGCTAGGGACCCGGGATAGGGGCTCGGTGTAGGGGCTAGGTGTAGGGGCCAGGGACCCGGGATAGGGGCTAGGGACCTGGGATAGGGGCTAGGCATCAGTTTAGGGGGTAGGGGAAAGGGGAGGGGCTAGGTGTCGGTTTAGGGGGTAGGGCAAAGGGGAGGGGCTAGGTGTCGGTTTAGGGGGTAGGGGCAAGGTGTCGGTTTAGGGGGTAGGGGCTAGGTGTCGGTTTAGGGGGTAGGGGAAGGGGAGGGGCTAGGTGTCGGTTTAGGGGCTAGGGGAAGGGGAGGGGCTAGGTGTCGGTTTAGGAGGGAAGGGGCTAGGTAACAGTTCAGGGGGTAGGAGCTAGGTGTCGGTTTAGGGGGTAGGGGCTAGATGTCGGTTCAGGGGGTAGGGGCTAGATGTCGGTTTAGGGGGTAGGGGCTAGGTGTCGGTTTAGGGGGTAGGGGCTAGGTGTCGGTTTAGGGGGTAGGGGAAAGGGGAGGGGCTAGGTGTCGGTTTAGGGGGTAGGGAAAGGGGAGGGGCTAGGTGTCGGTTCAGGGGGTAGGGGCTAGGTATCGGTTTAGGGGGTAGGGGCTAGGTGCCGGTTTAGGGGGTAGGGGCTAGGTGTCGGTTTAGGGGGTAGAGGCTAGGTGTCGGTTTAGGGGGTAGGGGCTAGGTGTCGGTTTAGGGGCTAGGTGTCAGTTTAGCATAGGTCGCCTTTTTCAAATGACCAAGGATCGAGGTACATTATGAACCGTTGTAATGTGGAGGTTAGAGGGGCAGCCCGAGGCATGGTGGTGAGACGGCTAATAGAGTGTCACATGGTCTTCCTGAAACATGTTGGCATGGCCTACAGGGGGATTGGATTTCCACCATCTGACTTTACAGGAAAACCACTTCACATCACTCATTGGTAAACACATGCACTCGCCCCAACCATCCAAATCGCCTTTCTCCTTTTTGACGAAGCATATGTGCAGGACACCGTAGTTGAAACATACATAAGTATGAGGTAACCCTAAACACAGATGTGTGTGTTTCAGGAGGGGCCACGTGTTCACAGCGCACTTCCCATCTAAATCATTTAAAGCTCCCATTAAAAAACACATAAACGGTCACAGGCATGCAGTCGTGTGCACTGTACACTACACATGACGTACACACCCACGAATAAACTCTACATAAACAGACAGCCTCTCACACACACTCTCACAAACACACACTCACTCACACACAGACACACACAGACACACACACAGACACACACACAGACACACACACACACACACACACACACACACACACACACACACACACACACAGTCTCGTATAACTAACCTTGTTGGGAGACACAATTCATTCCCATTCAACATCCTATTTTCCCTAACGCTAACTCTAAACCTAACTAAACCTAACCCTAAACCTAACCCTAGCGCCTATAACCTAATTCTAATTCTAACCATAACACTAATTCTAACCTTAACGCCTTCAAAATAACACTTCACCTTGTAGGGACAAACAAAATGCCTCCCAGTTGGTCCGATCTTTGTTAGTTTACTCTTCTGGTCCCCACAAGTATAGTTAAACAAGTCCTCCACACCCCCCACCCACCCACCCCACCACACGCACACACACACACCCGCACATGCTGGAGCTTGCCAGAAAGAAATCCCCACAATTACCATGGACCAGAGTTAGTTTACCTAAAATCTTAGGCCTACATAAATGCACAGACGAGACTAATAATTGCTTCCATACCACGTCGTAATCCACGGATCAGTCTGTACTTTTGGGTTCTTCACACTTCATTCACACTGGCTCTCATTCTATTCCTATCTGGCACTCT
This sequence comes from Oncorhynchus clarkii lewisi, assembly GCF_045791955.1. Taxonomy (NCBI): domain Eukaryota; kingdom Metazoa; phylum Chordata; class Actinopteri; order Salmoniformes; family Salmonidae; genus Oncorhynchus; species Oncorhynchus clarkii. The sequence continues at coordinate 21,411,748 of NC_092155.1, forward strand.
ATCCTAGTCGCTTTCCTCTTTCCTCCATAAGAGGGGTACTTCCCATGCACTCCCAAAATCTATTTTTATCTGCCTTCTCTCATCGTTCCGGGACGGAGCGAGACACAATGGGAAAACAGAGGGAAGGGAAAGAAAGAGACAGAGAGAGGAGGGGGAGACGAGAAAGAGACAGAGAGAGGAGGGGGAGACGAGAAAGAGACAGAGAGAGGAGAGAAAGAGGGGGAGTAGAGAAGAGCAGAAAGAGAGAGAGGAGAGAAAGAGGGGGGAAGAGAAGAGCAGAGAGAGAGAGAGAGGAGAGAAAGAGGGGGAGAATAGAAAGAGCAGAAAGAGGATACAAGACAGAAGAAAGAAGATTAGAAGAGGAGACACAGAGAAAGGAGAGAAAGAGATGAGAGAGAGGTTGTGACGAGAGAGAGAGCGAAAACACGTTTAAGTGGAGAGGGGGGAGCTCAGTTCAGTTCAGTCCAGCCTGGCCCAGCTGAAGGGAGCTGGCAACCTACCACGGCAGAAACACCCGAACAAAAGGATCATTTATTGGAGAAGGAAAAAGGGGGAGGCGGAATGGACTGGAGGGATGAAGAGAGGAGGGGTCACTGTACAGAGGCATTTGGGAGCACTGTGAGTTAGTGAAACGCTGGCCCCCTCTCAACATTCACAGCCAACGTGTAACATTCTGCCCCATGCTGCCTGGCTTACGCGACCATGCTAACATGTTCCCAATAAGAACCCACTGTGGAGGGCTAAAATCCTCCATAAAGGCCCACAGTGTGAAGGCTAGCTAGTGCTAACGCTCCACCACTCAGTACTTTAATAGTTAGTATCGGCTTATAAATCCCCACTCAGGGTTTAACTGGGGTCTATCTATACAGATACAGTGGTCGGGCTTCTCTAACGAGCCAGCTCAGGCCAAGTTAGGAAAGACAGGCTTCTCTAATGAGCCAGCTCAGGCCAAGTTAGGAAAGACGGGCTTCTCTAATGAGCCAGCTCAGGCTAAGTCAGGGAAGACAGGCTTCTCTAATGAGCCAGCTCAGGCTAAGTCAGGGAAGCCGGGATTCTCTAATGAGCCAGCTCAGGCTAAGTCAGGGAAGACGGGATTCTCTAATGAGCCAGCTCAGGCTAAGTCAGGGAAGACGGGCTTCTCTAATGAGCCAGCTCAGGCTAAGTCAGGGAAGCCGGGATTCTCTAATGAGCCAGCTCAGGCTAAGTCAGGGAAGACGGGATTCTCTAATGAGCCAGCTCAGGCTAAGTCAGGGAAGCCGGGATTCTCTAATGAGCCAGCTCAGGCTAAGTCAGGGAAGACGGGCTTCTCTAATGAGCCAGCTCAGGCTAAGTCAGGGAAGATGGGCTTCTCTAATGAGCCAGCTCAGGCTAAGTCAGGGAAGACGGGATTCTCTAATGAGCCAGCTCAGGCTAAGTCAGGGAAGACGGGATTCTCTAATGAGCCAGCTCAGGATAGTTTAGTTTAGTTTATTAATTCGACCGGGAGCATGTTTTCATAGGCAGAGGCAACTCATTCCATTCTGAGGCTCCAGTATACAAGAAGGTACCTTTCCCAGCATTACTCCTGAACCTGTATAAGCACACATCAGCAACACCTGATCTGGTGTTGTGATTGTGTGCATCCCTAACATGAGGAAAGTAATCACTTAGATATCTGGGCGCAGGACCATAAATACTCCTGTAAACCAAACCTAGTCTAATCTGGGACACCCTAGCCTCAACAGGCCAGTTTAGTTCGATAAAGCAGCTCCTGCCTATATGAGTATGTGGACTCACCTTCAATATTACCAGGATTAGCTTATCCTGGCCTATCTGGAGCTTCCCCTTCATAAGCTTTGCTAAGCCCCCAAACCAGGAAGTACTAGCATATACTAAATGGCATTGAATGAGGGCAGTAGCTAGCACTTTCATGGAGTCCTTATCAAGCAGCTTGGACTTTCTACCCAAAAACTCCTGGCATTAACCTTCCCTAGCACCTTATTGGACATGCTCACACCTCCCAAGCTTCCATCAAGGATACATCCCAGTTAGCTAACAGAGGTTTTAGTAGTCAGCACCTCACCCTGTAACTCCTCTCTGATTTCAGAGGACCTACTCAATTTAGGTCTGAATCCAAAAATAATTGCTTCAGTTTTCCCTAAGTGCAGAGATAGCTTATTATCTCCAAGCCATTTGCTAATGTTAGTAAGCTCTGTGCTAAGTATGCTCTCCAACATAGTTTTACTTTTGTGAGACACCAGAAGTGTAGAGTCATCCGCATAAAGAAAAAGACGGCAAGAACAAGCGTCTTTCATATAATTGATATACAATAAAAACAGCAGAGGACCAAGCACGCTCCCCTGCGGAACGCCACAACTTATTGGTTTTGCCTGAGACAGTGAGCCATTAACTTCTACTACTTGCTCCCTTCCTGATAAGTAGGACTTTACCCAGCGTTAGAGGGATACTGCTTAACCCCAGTGCCTCCAGTTTGGAGATTAGGAGACAGTGGTTAACTGTATCAAAGGCCTTTTGTAGGTCAAGCAGTACCACTCCACAGAGATTTCCCTCATCAATCTTAGGGAAGACGGGCTTCTCTAATGAGCCAGCTCAGGCTAGGTCAGGGAAGACAGCCTTCTCTTACAGATAACGTTTGTCTCCTTCTCAGAGAAGATGTTTGTCATACATGTAGCAAAACGCAAGGCTATTATAGAATTTGCTATGAACTTTTATCTAAATGGATATTTTCTGTTGATAAAATTGAATAGAATGTGCAGTCCGAGACATGAAAAAAATTGATAAGCACATTTTCATGGAATAAGAATTGTTTTAATAGGTTGTTTCAGCCTTATGCAACCGCTACAAATGAACATTGAATTTTAAAAAGGTTTCATATTGCTCTGCCCTTTAGACAAAATAGATTTGCAGATAAAACCATTGCATGTACTTAGCTACAGATAGCAGCCTAACCATATCTTTGATTTAGGCTTAAATAGACAGTAACAAATATCTGATTGGTTTCTGTGTGTGTGTGTGTGCGTGTGTGTGTGTGTGTGTGTGTGCGTAATCCGGCGCCAGGTGGGCCTGAATATGAACATAAACGGACAGAACTGCTCAGTTTCATTTGATTATGTAAAAGGCCACTGTTTCATCTGAATAATCTCGACAGTAGCAGCAGGACACAGCGATGGAGGTGGGAGAGAGAGAGAGGTGGCATAAGAAGAGGCTCAGGAGAGCAACCAAAGCTGCACACAGAGCATGACAGAGAGACAGAGGGAGAGAGAGAGAGAGCGAGGACATTTAGACTACTACCTAAATATGACAAAAGGAGCAGATGTGAAAAAACAGTTCATCTTACCTGTACCATCCTTGTTTCCGTTCTGATGCGTTCGCAACTCCTCTGACTTATAGAAGTCGATGCTGGCATAGGTGTTGAGGTTGGAGCCTACACTGCCCCCCACTCCAGCCCTGGACGCCACTGCCCCGGCCCCCCCAGTCAACATGGACGAGTAGAGGCGAAGGGGGTTGGCCTGGACGGTTGAAGACCCGTCTAGGGCTGAATGATGGTTCTCTTTGTTAGCCAAGTCCAAGTCTATGTAGTTGAGGCCTTGCTCCATGGATGAAGTCTGGGCAGAGGGCAGGCCAGGCCCGGGATGGAGGAACTGCGAGGGGAGATGCTCGGCTGATGCTCCGTTTCCCCACAGCACGCCCTCCAACCCCAGACGGCGAGCCACAGCCTGGGCGTGTTCCGGGAAGAGGGAGGCGACAGAGGAAGAGTTGGAGGATTGGGGAGGGAGAGAGGGGGATTGGAGGAAGGTTTCGGAGCAGTGGCGTCTGCGGCCCTGGGCGTCGGCCCGGATCACTTTAGCGCCGTGGTCTGGGTTGGGCCCGGTTTTGGCCAGGGGGAAGTCCAGGCCCAAGGTGAGGACAGGGACTGGTGGCTCGGGGCTGGCTGGGGAGGGGGCTTTGGAGGAGGTGTTGTTGGACATGGAGCTGGCAACGCTGTTGTTGTTCAGGCTGAAGGCCATCTCTGTATAGTCCCCACAGGAGGTAGGGGATTCTGATTGAGTCACCACAACGCGGGTAGTCTGTCTGTTTATCCTGGGCCCTGCTTCAACCCCCTCGGGTTCCACTTGCTGCTGAGGGGACACCCTGAGCACACCGCGGGCCTTGGGTGCCAGGGCCATGGGAGGGGGCGTAGGAGGGGTGGGGAAGGAAGGGAAGCCCAGCAGTGTCAGGGAGAGGGGCGAGGGGGACGGAGAGGGCCCCAGGTCCATGTTGACATACTCAGAGGCTGATGGTGGGGTGAGGGGTGTCAGGGGGGCAGAGGGGCTGCGGGAGAGGGGCAGGAACCCCCCCAGGCAGGACGTGGGCTGGTGTGAGGGGCGCTGGCTGGAACCGCGAGGGAGGGACATTCCATGTCTGAGTCCCCTCCCTTCCCCACCTCCTGGCCCTCCTCTGAACTGGATGCTCACATACTCCCCTGGGCTCTTGGGCTCCGGGGGGAGGGGGTTCTCACGGACCCTGGGGAGGGTGTTGGCTTTGGAAACGTCCACAAACAGGCTGACCGGCCGGGTCCTGGCTCCCCCTTGCTGGCCCTGCTTGGGGGCCGCCCGTCTCTGCTGGAGGAGCCCTATGTCTTTAGAGTGAGCTCCCCCACCTGAGGGGCCTGCTCCCTGGGAAGACCTGTCCTCATTCTCCCCTAGGCTCTCGCTGCTGGCCGAGCTGGAGGAGTATGAGGACGAGGAGAGGGACAGGTGGCGACCTTGGACCGCACCCAAATTGGGGTCCTGACGACCACCCACTGCTCTGCCAACCCCTCTACCACCACTGCTCCCATTGGGCCTCCTTCCTCGGCCGTCCTCAAAGTGTCCACCAGGTGGTGTGTGTTTGTAGGAGCGGGGCAGTGAGTAGTAGGAGTAGACCATCTTGGGAGCCTGCTGAAGGGGATGGGGGTCTGTCTGAGGGGCCTGCTGAAGGGGATGGGGGTCTGTCTGAGGGGGGTGCTCGGGGGGAGGGGGGCTGCTGTTGGCCGAGCGGGCGCTCATGGGGGACATGTTCATGTAGTCGCTGCCCGCCCGGCTGTCCGCGCTGCTGCTGCCCACCCAGGCCCCGCCTGCCAGGCCACCACGCTGGTCCGGAGAGCAGCTGCTGTTGGGTGACATCATCATGTAGCCGTCTCCGGGAGGGGGCCGGATCTGTTGTGGCGGTGATACGCTGTTGTTGGGTGTCATGGCCATGTAGTCGTCCGCCAGCTTGGACTCGTCAGCAACCGAGGCGGAAAGAGAGTTGGTGAGGTTGACAGGGGGTTGGGTCACTCCTCCCGGGAGCATGGACATGTAGCCATTATCCCGCACTACACCTCCACCTCCACCCAACTCTCCAGCCACATCCAGGTACCCCCCTCCTCCCCCCTCTCCACCTGGGCTTATTTCAGAGTCTCTCCGTGAAGAGGAGGAGGTGGTGAAGGACTCCCTGCTGGTGCTTCGTGACATGATGGCGTAGTCGGCCGCATCCTCGTCCTGCTCCTCCTCCCCCCTGCGGGGCCGTGGGGCCAGGCGCTCCAGTGCCATGGGGGGCAGGGACGCCCGCTTGCTCAGCAGCCCCCTCTCAGCCTCACATTCCCGGCTGGAGGAGCGACGCAAGACCCTCTTGGTCTGGGCCTGGTGGGAAGGGGCTGAGCTGGATGCACCAGCAGGCAGACAGCCAGATGACGTGGCTCCACCACCACCACGCTGACCCATTAGGGTGTAGTTAGCAGCCTCATCGTCCAGGGGTTGACCGTGGCCGCCCGACCCGGCTGACCCTCCAGGCATGTTGGGGAAGGGGGCCAGGAGAGAGTGGGAGGATTGCTCCCCAGGGCTGGAGCCGTACTCGTCCGAGGAGCCATAGTCGCTGGGGGAGCCCGACACGGAAGCGTTGTGCGAGGGGACGCGGCTGTATGCACTGGACCCTGCTCCACCACCCCCTCCTCCGGTCGCACCCACCACTATCCCAAACTCTGAGCCGTGGCCGGAGCTGGAGGAGAGGCTGGGGGCCGGGGAGGGGGATGGGGTGGAGACAGAGCGCATCAGGCCCATGGGCTTGTTCTTGGCCAGGGTGGGGGCCGAGCGGGCCGATTTGGACCTGAGGATGGGCGTGGTGGAGCAGGACCCGTTGGTAGTAAGACTGGAACTCTGCCCTACCCCTCCACACGCTCCACCCACACCTTCTTCACCTTTACTCCCGTCGCTTGCTGTGCGTGACCTGGGGAAGCTGTGGTGGGGAGTGGGCGATGCATTGGCACTGTTGCCCCCAGTTCCAGCCCCTCCAGGCGGCTCAGTGCGGGGCCTGCGGGTGAAGCCCACCTGGCTGGGGGGCGGGTTGGGGTGGTGGCGTCGCGAGGGGACGCTGATGGGGTTGGAGGCTGTAGCGCCCCCTCCTGGTCCGGAGTTGGACTGCGACTTGCTGCGTTGGCGGAACTCCTCGCTCAAGGCCTTCATGGCTTCCAGCAGGGTCTCATGCATGTTCTGGGCCACCACAGAGTCATCCACCTGCATGAGACAGAACACAGTTATACTCTATGGGTTCTCTTTTCCTTTAAGTTTAGCCAACATCAAATGGTCATGCATTAGGATGAATACACAGCTTGCCAATCAAAACACAGTGACCACTCAGAGCTGCAACCCCAGAGACTAGACCTGTGTTACATCTCATCTCACCTGCATCCAGAACTCCCCGGGGCCTGTGACCGCGGAACGACCAACCTCCACGAAGAAGAAGTTCTCGGAGTGACCGCAGCGCCTCACATTCATCAGTTGCAGGACCACGGCTGCGGCGTCTGAATTAAGCTTGACGAAGTTGACCGTCTTCTCAGTCAGGCACAGCCGGTAGACACCCACCAGGTTCTTGGCCTGGCCCAGCCCCTTTGGCCACACCTTGACCTGCCACACCTCCTTGAAGGCGGGGCCTGGGGTGGGTACACCGTAGTCCCCTCCCGGACCGGTGTCGGTACTAGCCACCTTACCTGGAAAGAAGGACAGAAGGGATGGATATAGAGGAGAGAGAGAGAGAGAAGTGTTTTATATAGAGATTGAGAGACAGGTGGGTGGATAGAGAGATAAAAACAGGTGGGTGGATAGAGGGATAAAAACAGGTGGGTGGATAGAGAGATAAAAACAGGTGGGTGGATAGAGGGATAAAAACAGGTGGGTGGATAGAGAGATAAAAACAGGTGGGTGGATTGAGAGATAAAACAGGTGGGTGGATAGAGAGATAAAAACAGGTGGGTGGATAGAGAGATAAAAACAGGTGGTTGGATAGAGAGATAAAAACAGGTGGGTGGATAGAGAGATAAAAACAGGTAGGTGGATTGAGAGATAAAAACAGGTGGGTGGATAGAGGGATAAAAACAGGTGGGTGGATAGAGAGATAAAAACAGGTGGGTGGATTGAGAGATAAAACAGGTGGGTGGATAGAGAGATAAAAACAGGTGGGTGGATAGAGGGATAAAAACAGGTGGGTGGATAGAGGGATAAAAACAGGTGGGTGGATAGAGATATAAAAACAGGTGGGTGGATAGAGGGATAAAAACAGGTGGGTGGGATAGAGGGATAAAAACAGGTGGGTGGATAGAGGGATAAAAACAGGTGGGTGGATAGAGGGATAAAAACAGGTTGGTGGATAGAGGGATAAAAACAGGTGGGTGGATAGAGGGATGGAATATAGAGATTAAAACAGGTGGGCGGATACAGGGAATATAGAGATAAAAACAGACCAACATGACCGTCGTGCCTCAGTTACGAGGGAATGTGAGGTGAAAGCACCACTATTTACCCAGCACACACGATTAAGCCTCCGCTGTTATGCAAACTGTGCTGATATCTAGTGTTTTAACAAATTCTGAACAATCCACAGCGGGCTTGTGAGTCCTGCTCTTCATGCAGCTGCATGTTTCAACTCGGTGGCCACACACACACACACACACACACACACACACACACACACACTCACACACACACACACACACGCGTGAAAAATGTAAACGGTTGAGGATTCAGGCACTTCAAAAGGACAATGACTGAAAACAAAAAGACTAGCCTGTCTTTTACCTGACTTGCAACGCCTACAGGCGACTTCCTGCGGATTAGAGCTGGGCGATATGGACAAAAATCCACAGCGTGATAAACTGTCTGAACTGATGTGATAACGATAAATGGAACAATAGGTTCATAACATTCATGTGCACCACTCCTCTTTTCTTATTATCCTTTAAACTACTGTTACTAGTTTGATGGTTGTAGCCATCAATTGTCCCATTAACGATCACCCGCATTAGCAAACTTCTTTAATTACAAACTTAATTTCTGTAGAACAGGCTACTTGTTGTGAAGAACGATATCAGCAAAATGCCTGCGATAAGTGATCGGTATGGTCGGTGTTGATAATTTACCATCCATCCCGCCCATCTCTGTAGCCCTTAGGACGACTTCTTTTCCATACACCTGGTTGGCGTTTGCAGGTTTGAGACGTTCTGAATACATTACAACCCCATAGAAAAAAATGTTAATTTACTGTATAAGGTTTGGTTACAGTAGACCCTCATTTACAGGTCACTCACTGAATACTGAACAGTGAAGTCCTCTGTTAATATCAGTGGTAGGTAAGGGAACCAGAACACGTGTTTAATAACGGCTTTAATAGATAAGAATGGGTGTCAATGAATCCTTCGCAAGCAAACGACCCACACTCGCTTTAAGACTAGGCCTAAATGCTTAGATGTTTAGACTGATAGCTCTTAGAGGCACCTCTGTCAACTTCAACCAAACACAAGAAAGCCCTTACTTCTCCATAGCCTCCAACATTATCATACTGGACTGTGCACGTGTGCATGTTTGTGTGTATGTGCTCGCGCACATACATGAAGTGGTATCAATTAGGTGCAGGGAAGCATGTGTTCCTCTGTCTCTCCCGTGCCTTCTGTTTAACCCAATAATCACAACCACGTGTATGGACAAAAACCTCCGGCACGAACGCAAAAACAAAACGACGACAGACTCGACCATCTGTTATGACTAACATTTCCACTCCCCGCTTCCAAAACATTCAGTTGTGGCCGTGGAATGGGAAACCTGCGTGTGTATGTTCTTCTGGCTTTCTTACCGCTAAATGGATGATGAACCAGGACATCAAGGCACACCAGAATAGCTGTTATGCCAGACAGAGGAGGCTGGTGAGAGAAGCTGTAGGAAGACGGGCTCATTGTAATAGCTGGAATGGAATCAATGGTACCAAACACATGGAAAACAACGTAGACCATTGGCTGTGTCCGATGCATGTCCTCTGCATTAGATGAGTCACTCTAAGCCAAGCACGACTATTTAATCGACCGCTGTCTGAGTGGGTGTGTGTGTGTGTGTGTGTGTGTGTTGTTGCCAGCTGCATAAAGATTTACCACCAGAAAAATGTGTTTTGTAGATTTTGAGGCAGAGGGACTGAGACAGATGAGGGAATGCAGAAGGAAAATAAAAGGTCCCTGAGAAAAATGAAAGCAGAAGTTAAAGAATGAATGAAACACGAGGAAGGAAAAGACGTAGACTTTCCGGGATCTACTGAGTGACGACAGAAACTTGACTTGAAGGGTAATAATGGAAGTCAAAATAGATCCGCCATCCTTCCTTCACACTATCTCTCCCTGTCACCATCTTACAATCCCCCTCCGCTGACCATCCTTCCCACGCACGGCCTCAGATCCCCAGGCCAAATACCGCTCAACCGGGCATTTCATTTATCCCAAACAACTCCTCAGCTATCCGCGAAGCAGCCCTGTGTTGCTTGTTATGAATACATCCTTAGAAATCAGCCGAGCGTCAAGTTTCCCACTTCAACCCCACAACAGCCTTCTTTGATCTCGGGTCTTGCAAGGCCACTGCTTTCCCTCCTACACCTGCTAGTGATACGCACGCACAGAGTGCACGTGCACACGCACCCACACACGCCGTCTGCAGCAGTCAGAGCAGCCCGCTAGCTCAGTTAAACGCATCAGCTTGTCACGTGTGCTCCCTCTCCGGCCTCGTAGGTCACCTGGCTGTTCGTTAGGGCGCGTTACGCGCATTATGACACTCACCTGGACTCCATGACCTCCTTAATTACCTGCCCTTTATATGTCACTTCCTTTGGTTTCCTCTCCAGTCGTCATTGTTCCTGTTTTTCATGACGGCACGCTGTTTGTGTTTCTTGTTTTGCTCATTTATTTATTTGAATGTATTCGCTCCCTGAACGTGCTTCCAGACTCTCTGCGTACATGGTTCCACTGCTGCACTTATCGTCGCCTTAAAGTGGCCATAATATCCATCTCAGCTACCCAACCTGCCATCGTACCAACCTCTTTCAGACGTTCCAGAAGTAGGAGGTGTACAGAAGTGTGTGAATTCTAGATGTGACTGGTTGTCCCCTAAGGGACCTCTCCCTGGCAGAGTGTTACTAACAGAGCCAGCGGTGGAGAAAGAGCAAGGCCTTTAGCTCACGCAATGAAAACCCAGTGGGGTGGCCGTGCAGTCAGGTCCAGCACAAGGACAGAGGGACAGGGGTGGGGGGGGGGATACATAACACTGCAAACGAGCTTAGCCCTCACGCACACACAGCGGTCATTTCCCAAAGCCCTCAGCAGCGGTCTTGATGATTCATAAGACTACAGGATGGTGAAGACGGAGTCAAAGTGACCCTGTACTCCTGGGCTACAAGGAGCACCTCTCTGGGTGAACAGCAGACGGTTCCAGCTAGCAAAACAACTGTAGGGCAACCTTATCGCAACATTCAGCTTCAGATGGCTTTTCCACGTGGCTAGTCTGTGGCTACAGCCAAACTGCAGGATAAGTAGAGCACTTTCTACTCTATTCATATAGCCCATCGTTTCTGTACCTCAACCTTACGGCAGGATAGCCTAGTGGTTAGAGCGTTGGACTAGTAACCGAAAGGTTGCAAGTTCAAATCCCCGAGCTGACAAGGTACAAATCTGTCGTTCTGCCCCTGAACAGGCAGTTAACCCACTGTTCCTAGGCCGTCATTGAAAATAAGAATTTGTTCTTAACTGACTTGTCTAGTTAAATAAAGGTAAAATAAAAATAAATAAAAATTACGGAAACATTCAGTTCAACATGTGATTAATGGATGTAACACACTGCAGTTTGAACACACTCTGACACACTACTCTATTCATACAAGATAGGTCACGTATTATAACCTAACTACAACCTTATGACAACGTTCAGCTTCACGTATGGCTACCACCAACTGCAGTGTGAAGTCCAGAACACACACACTGCACTATTCATGCATACTTTATTAACTGGACCCTTCTCTACCCCCTCAAGACGAGTATAAGCATATACAGTAGATGTCTTGCTGGGAATCTCTCCACAGGCCATTATATGACTTAAGGTGTGATTATGACTTGTTGGCTCCAAGGCACTACGGTATTCCCCCTGCTTCCTCCTGCTCCAGCTCAGCCCTGCCTTTATTGGGGGTCGTAACAGCTGTTTGTCCTTTGCACATGAACCTGTGAGGCTGCTAGCCGCGCGCGCGTGTGTGCGTGTGTACAGTTGAAGTCGGAAGTTTACGTACACCTTTGCCAAATACATTTAAACTCAGTTTTTCAGAATTCCTGACATTTAATCCTCGTAAACATTCCCTGCCTTAGGTTAGTCAGGATCACCACTTTATTTTAAGAATGTGAAATGTCAGATAATAGTAGAGAGAATGATTTATTTCAGTTTTTATTTCTTTCATCACATTCCCAGTGGGTCAGAAGTTTACATACACCCAATTAGTATTTGGTAGTATTGCCTTTAAAATGTTTAACTTGGGTCCTAACTGATGTCTTGAGATGTTGCTTCAATATATCCACATAATGTTCCTCCCTCATACTGCCATCTATTTTGGGGCAGTGGCTTCATCTTTGCTGTGTGGCCTTTCAGGTTATGCCGACATAGGACTCGTTTTACTGTGGATATAGATACTTTTGTACCCGTTTCCTCCAGCATCTTCACAGGGTCCTTTGCTGTTGTTCTGGGATTGATTTGCACTTTTCGCACCAAAGTACATTCATCTCTAGGAGACAGAACGCGTCTCCTTCCTGAGCGGTATGACAGCTGCGTGGTCCCATGGTGTTTATACTTGCGTACTATTGTTTGTACAGATGAACATGGTACTTTCAGGCGTTTGGAAATGACCACAGAAAGAGAAAGAAAACGGTAAAGAGCTGAACATAACAGTATGCCAGTGGAAGGAAGGACTGTAGCAGGTGACCCAACTGTGGTTTGTGACCACTACAATTTCTCCCTGTAGCCAATTAAATTGCAGAAATTCTGTTACCAAATCATTAATAGAATTTCAGAATAATAGGTACAGAATTTCACTTTTATTACTTAATAGTTAATTAACATAAAAACACTATAACTAATTGATAGGTCTACCTTTACTCATTACTTCTGTGAAATTTCATGATCCTCCCTCCTCAAAAGGGAGAACATTTTGAAAATATCTTAATGATCTGTGTGGGGTTTTTGGTTACTGAATTTCAAGGCACAAGGCAATATTTCATAAAGGTATTGTTTGGGATTTTGGCAATGGATCCAGTATGAAGGAAGTTAAGAGGTAGTTTCGCGAGCCAATGCACTTACTAGTGTTAGGCCATTGTCTGGAAGGCTATGGTATTTACTAGCATGCTAGCAGTTACCATAACACTAGTTAGCAAATGCGCTAATGCTAGTTAGCGACTTCCATCAAACTGCACGCAGAGACATACGATTTTTATCCACAAGTTCATCTGGCTCTGGGGAGCAGAAGTGTCCCTTTAAACTTACAGAAGGAAAAAATATATATCCTTAACTAAATATCAGTAAGTGCTGATATTAGTTGCCAGAAGTCTTTAGTTTTACATTATTGTGTTTCGATGTAATTCTAACACCTTTAAAGACTTTTTCGGTCTGGATGTTTCCTATGACCCGTTCTCCATCTGTTTGACAAGAAATCAAAGCCTTTGCTTATTCCAGTTTCTAAAAAAGATAGACGTAGATTTCATTTCATCTGACCCCCGACTTGATATGCTCCTATGAACTTCACATGTTGGTGCTCATGGATCCTTTTCCATGGAAATGCCCTCAACTCTGACATGTAGGTTCAGTATGGACATTGTGCCTTGGAGTAGCCCTCAGTTGGCCGGTAGGCTGCATGTGTGATGTCTGGTAGGATTCAGTAGTGTTGCATAATGTATAGTCTATTTTATTAGTCAGACGCTGTAGTGAAGTTGAGGGTTTAGTTTCTCAACTTTCATTTGACCAAAAAGTCTCTTTAGGTTACATTTAGAACCTATGTTTTTGGTGTGAAGTAGCCTACTGTACTGTATGTATGATCATTTTATGAAGTAGGGCAGGGGTTCCCAAACCGTGTGGCGCCCCCGCCCCCCATCGCTTTTTGTGGATTTTTACATTCCAATCGCATCAGATTCATGGAGGGGATCGATATCTGTGAGTGCTAGGCGTAAAAACGTTATCTCTCCTAGTTTCGCTAATGCACTCAGCTAATCACTGAAAGCTAGAGCTGGCATGGAAAGATCCTTTTCCCACTAGGCCTTGTTTCATGCCGCTGACCCCAGTGCCCTAGCATGCCACAACACTCTAAAATACGCCACTAAAGAAGCCAACAAGCTGGACATCTGAGGCCTGAAGTCCCTTCGCTTACCATCTTGCCTGCCTGGCTATCTCTCCCCCTCATCTCTCGCCATCACCCTGAGTTACCAGTGCGGAGAGACACAGGACAGCTGTGTCTAGTGTGTGTGTGTGTGTCTGTGTGTGTCAATAAAACCGTGGGTCCCCTCCAAAAAGTATCTCCCTTACTGCCGAGTGTCCCAGTCTGTTTCCTCTACTCCCCCACCTCTCCTCCGTTCCCACTCCCTCATGATCCATCCCCCTCTCTCCCGGCCCCCCCGGAGGAAAAAACACAACACGTACACAACACCACCACCTCCCTAAGGCTCAGTTCGCACATATGGTGTGCGTTATGAAGACACACACACACACGCACACAATTATCAGTGAGGCATCCAGATTTGTCATCGCTAAAGCACCACATGAAAGTGAGCGTGAAGGTTAGCTAGCGTGCTGGTCGGTCTTCACAACAGCCTCGTCAACCTGGCAGCAATCAATAAAGAGCGCCACGTCAAGGCTCTTGTGTGCTCACAGAACCACTGACAGATGAAGACTGCGCTGGAGGAAGACACACACCAGGTGCATACCAGAAGAGGCGGTCTATTCTCGTCTCCTAGTCTTCATCACTCAGCCAAAAGTACAAGATAAGCCAAAGTAATATAGCAGAGGAGGACTACCAATGGAATTAACTGGAACCTGTCCAGTTTTCTTCATGCCAATGCAGCTGCAGAAGTCCAATTCATTCACCACTGAGATGAACCCATTGATCTGGTCCTGCAGCAGCGTGCGGTGAGCTGGTGGTTAGCTATCAACCAGCAGATCAATATCGCCATAAAAAGGTTTCTATGCATGCTCATCGACGTGATCGATTGTGTTCCTCTCTCAGCCTTTCCCTCATGTCAATCAAATTATGGGACACTTACCGACTATCCTTGGGATAAATTGCGCTTGTTGCACATATAACATGCATATGAAGCACGTGTAGGGGATTTAAATTGATCACTCTCAAGCCTAAATGTCGAGCCGAGCCTTCGGGCTGACGTTTTACAGTAGCTGACTGTTGAGAGAGAACATGGGTCTATTGTGCAACAGGGGATCTACCTGCCCAGCAAAACACGGGCTAGCCCTACATGTTGAATGAAATTACAGGGTGTTAATGGGTGTCAACTATTTTCTGCATAGGAAATGACCCCGTGGCCCTGTGGCTAACGTGAGAAGGAGGAGGGAGGGTCCAGCTCACAGTGCTTACTCAGGCGGCATCCCAAATGGTGCCCTATTTCCTATGTAGTGCATCACTTTTGACCCGGGCTCTGGTCAAAGGTAGTGCACTACATAGGGAATAGGGTGCCATTTGTGACACAGAGAAGGAGCGGCCAAAATAGCTCTAGGCTAAGCTAGCTCCGGTTCACACCCACCATCCTGTTGTCCCCGTCGGGCAGCGCCGGGTCAGGCCGACCCGGAGACAACAATTACGGTCTAATTAGGGAGATGAGCAGCAGTTTAACTGGGTTTAACTTTTAATCGCCTCCCCGGCCGAGGCGGCCACCGGTGAGGTCCGGATCATACCGCCTGCCTGGATGACTGGATGACAAGGGCTGGGTATAAATACTACACTACAGCCATGCCTTGAGACAAGTGTATCCACATGGGTGAAGTGGTGTCTTGGCTTGCACTGATATAGAGTCAGAGTATTAGATAATAGTCATGTCTGTTATATGAAGTGAAAAGGGAACACTGACTGTAGATCAGAGCTAATATGGGGTTAGTGGATCATACACCAGTGAATATATCTGTGGTTCATGTGAGGCCAAAAGGGAACACTGACTGTAGATCAGAGCTTAGTAGCTGTTTATCATCGAGACAGACCTGGAAGGGCCTTTGTTCTGGGTTGTGGCTTGCTGGTTGTGTATGACACTATAGTTTAATGAGCGGTTTACCTCCTAGTGTGTGTGTGTGTGTGTGTGTGTGTGTGTGTGTGCGCGCGCACAGTGCCCCTGCCTGGCGCCTGGCTTGACAGTGCCGTGTATCTCATCTCTCATCTCCAGTTTACACTGCTTCATTGTTTACTAGGTCCAACAACAGTTATTGAGGTGGCTTGTGAGCCAGAGGACTTTATTTGCCTGGCAAACGATGATGCTCCATACTTCTAATACCCTACTTCAGCCTTGATACACTCCAGTGAATATAAATAGGTTGGTAAATAAGCTTCTCTTACAGCTTGATACTGTATTTACTGGCCATATGGCCCCCCTGGACCCAGCTGAACAAATCAAGATCTCAATATCTCTCTCGGTCTCTGCATGGCAGCTGGGCTGTATTTGTGAAAGTTACGGAGGGAGGGAGATAGCCTGCGAGATATTAAGATGAAGGCAGTCCCTGGTTGCTCCAGGTGAGTTTCCCAGAACGCAGCACGGATAGTGTGTGTGTGTGTGTGTGGGCTCCTCATGGGTACAGGAAATCCCCCAAAGTCCCCACAAGGATAGTTAAACAAAGAAAATTCTCCCTTGTGGGACAAAGGATATTTTAAGCTTATGGGTAAGGGTTACAATGAGAGTTATGGGTAAGGGTTAGGGTTACAATGAGAGTTATGGGTAAGGGTTAGGGTTACAATGAGAGTTATGGGTAAGGGTTACAATGAGAGTTATGGGTTAGGGTTAGGGTTACAATGAGAGTTATGGGTAAGGGTTAGGGTTACAATGAGAGTTATGGGTAAGGGTTAGGGTTACAATGAGAGTTATGGGTAAGGGTTACAATGAGAGTTATGGGTAAGGGTTAGGGTTACAATGAGAGTTATGGGTAAGGGTTAGGGTTACAATGAGAGTTATGGGTAAGGGTTACAATGAGAGTTATGGGTAAGGGTTAGGGTTACAATGAGAGTTATGGGTAAGGGTTAGGGTTACAATGAGAGTTATGGGTTAGGGTTAGGGTTACAATGAGAGTTATGGGTTAGGGTTAGGGTTACAATGAGAGTTATGGGTAAGGGTTAGGGTTACAATGAGAGTTATGGGTAAGGGTTAGGGTTACAATGAGAGTTATGGGTAAGGGTTAGGGTTACAATGAGAGTTATGGGTAAGGGTTACAATGAGAGTTATGGGTTAGGGTTAGGGTTACAATGAGAGTTATGGGTAAGGGTTAGGGTTACAATGAGAGTTATGGGTAAGGGTAAGGGTTACAATGAGAGTTATGGGTAAGGGTTACAATGAGAGTTATGGGTAAGGGTTACAATGAGAGTTATGGGTTAGGGTTACAATGAGAGTTATGGGTAAGGGTTACAATGAGAGTTATGGGTTAGGGTTAGGGTTACAATGAGAGTTATGGGTAAGGGTTAGGGTTACAATGAGAGTTATGGGTAAGGGTAAGGGTTACAATGAGAGTTATGGGTAAGGGTTAGGGTTACAATGAGAGTTATGGGTAAGGGTTAGGGTTACAATGAGAGTTATGGGTTAGGGTTAGGGTTACAATGAGAGTTATGGGTAAGGGTTAGGGTTACAATGAGAGTTATGGGTTAGGGTTAGGGTTACAATGAGAGTTATGGGTAAGGGTTACAATGAGAGTTATGGGTTAGGGTTAGGGTTACAATGAGAGTTATGGGTAAGGGTTAGGGTTACAATGAGAGTTATGGGTAAGGGTTAGGGTTACAATGAGAGTTATGGGTAAGGGTTAGGGTTACAATGAGAGTTATGGGTAAGGGTTAGGGTTACAATGAGAGTTATGGGTAAGGGTTACAATGAGAGTTATGGGTTAGGGTTAGGGTTACAATGAGAGTTATGGGTTAGGGTTAGGGTTACAATGAGAGTTATGGGTAAGGGTTAGGGTTACAATGAGAGTTATGGGTTAGGGTTAGGGCTACAATGAGAGTTATGGGTAAGGGTTACAATGAGAGTTATGGGTTAGGGTTAGGGTTACAATGAGAGTTATGGGTAAGGGTTAGGGTTACAATGAGAGTTATGGGTAAGGGTTAGGGTTACAATGAGAGTTATGGGTAAGGGTTACAATGAGAGTTATGGGTTAGGGTTAGGGTTACAATGAGAGTTATGGGTTAGGGTTAGGGTGTGTGTTAGGGTGTGTGTGTGTGTGTAGAGAGAGAGAGAATGCATTTCTCTCCATTGTAGCCCCTGTTCTCACATACACTGCCAATAATAATGTAGCACTGTGACGTAATACTGTAGCTACCTCTCAATGTGTCAGCTTTGGCTCAAAACCTCAGTTCAAGCCATAGCATGTCACCAAGCACTGCTATAGGATCAAGGAGACTGACATGACTTGAAAGTGGCAGCAGCACAGTATTTGCTCGACTGAAAAGGTATCTGGGTGGGTGTGAATCCTTCTGCCCTCCCAACTGTACAAGTGGGGGTTCACGTTACCCCCATACACTTTCAGCTTACTGGACGGAAACCCCGAAGACTAGATGGTCACTGACACAGAGACTCCGCCCATTTTTCCAATGGCATCATTTAAAATGGGAGGAGCTTGTTGTCGACTCTTCCAAGCACTGTATGATATACCCGTTTACTCTATATGGGTTGGAATCCCAAGGGTTGTGTGTGAGTGGGTGTGCACACAAGGTGGCCTCATACACCTCAAAAATTATTTTGTCAAACGTCTGCATGAAAGAGATGGAAAATGTTGAAACCGCATGAGCTAGACCCTATATGCAATATGAGCCGTATGGGTGTAGATTGATGTAGCTGGCTGGCGCTGGGGTTGACTGAGAAATGTCTAAACTTCAGACCAGTCAGAGAAAATAGATTTACACTTATAACACAACACTAAACAAACAGGAGGAGAGGGTGGCAGCATTCTGAGCAATGTTGAGTTAAGCTGTCATTCAGTAACAGAGAATTCAGTGGCACAATTGACACAAGATATGCCAAAAGACAGATGTCAAAATGTTTGACCAGACGAAGAGTCGACAGGGTCGTTTATTTGGTTTGCTCTGCCGATTGTTTATTGGCTGACAACTACAGAGAGTGAGAAACACCCCCTCTCCTCCCTCTCTTCTCCCTCCCTGCTCCCGGTCTCCCTAATCTGGCAACCACATCCCATACCCACTCCATGCGTAGTGCTGTGTGTGGGGGAGAAACTGTTGACATAGATCCAGGATCAGTGAGGCCTACAGTGACTTCAAAAAGTATTCACACCCCTTGACTGTTTCCACATTTTGTTCTGTTACAAAGTGGGATCAATTTTATTTTTTTTTGTCAACGATCTACACAAAATACTCTGTGAAGTGGAAGAAAAATTCTAACATTAATATATCTTGATTTGATAAGTATTCAACCTCTTGAGTCAACAACTCCAGATAAGATTTGGCCTTGTGTTTTAGGTTATTGTCCTGCTGAGAGGTGACTTAATCTCCCAGTGTCTGGTGGAAAGCAGACTGAACCAGGTTTTCCACTAACATTTTGCCTGTGCTTAGCTCCATTCCGTGTCTTCTTATCCAGAAAAAAACTTTCCAGTACTTAACGATTACAAGCACACCCATAACATTATGCAGGCACCACTATGCTTGAAAATATGGAGAGTGGTACTAAGTAATGTGTTGTATTGGATTTGCCCCAAACATACACTTTGTATTCAAGACAAAATGTTAATTGCTTTGCCACATTTTTTGCAGTATTACTTTACTGCCTTGTTACAAACAGGATGCATGTTTTAGAATATTTATATTCTGTACAGGCTTCCTTTTCACTCTGTCAATTAGGTTAGTATTGTGGAGTAACTACAATGTTGTTGATCCATCCTCAGTTTCCTCCTATCATTAGCCATTAAACTCTAATTGTTTTTATGTCAAAATTGGCCTCATGGTGAAATCCCTGAGAGGTTTCCTTCCTCTCCGGCAACTGAGTTAGGAAGGACACCTGTATCTTTGTAGCAACTGGGTGTATTGATACACCATCCAAAGTGTAATTCATAACTTCATCATGATCATTCAATGTCTGCTTTTTTTTACCCATCTACCAATAGGTGCCCTTCTTTGTGAGGCATTGGAAAACCTCCCTGGTCTTTGTGATTGAATCTGTGTTTGAAATTCACTGCTTGATTGACTGACCTTACAGGTAATTAATTGTACAGTGCATTTGGAAAGTATTCAGACCCCTTGATTTTTTCCACGTGTTGTTACGTTACAGCCTTATTTTTAAAATGATTAAATGTATTGTTTTCCTCATCGATCTACCCACAATTCCCCATAACGACAAAGCAAAAACAGGGTTATAGAAATGTTTGTAAATGTATTAAACCTAAAAAAACTAAATACTTTATTTATATACAGTAGAAGTCAGAAGTTTACATACACTTAGGTTGGAGTCATTAAAATTCGTTTTTCAACCACTCCACAAATTTCTTGTTAATTTTTGGCAAGGCAGTTAGGACATCTACTGTGTGCATGACACAAGTAATTTTTCCAACAATTGTTTACAGACAGATTATTTCACTTATAATTCACTCTATCACAATTCCAGTGGGTCAGAAGTTTACATACACTAAGTTGACTGTGCCTTTTAAACAGCTTGGAAAATTCCAGAAAATTATGTCATGGCTTTAGAAGCTTCTGATAGGCTCATTGACATAATTTGAGTCAATTGGAGGTTTACCTGTGGATGTATTTCAAGGCCAACCTTCAAACTCAGTGCCGCTTTGCTTGAAATCATGGGAAAATCAAAAGAAATCAGCCAAGACCTCAGAAAAACATTGGTATACCTCCACAAGTCTGGTTCATCCTTGGGAGCAATTTCCAAAAGCCTGAAGGTACCACGTTCATCTGTACAAACAATAGTACGCAAGTATAAACACCATGGGACCACGCAGCCGTCATACTGCTCAGGAAGGAGACGCGTTCTGTCTCCTAGAGATGAACGTACTTTGGTGTGAAAGTGCAAATCAATCCCAGAACAACTGCAAAGGACCTTGTGAAAATGCTGGGGGAAACAGGTACAAAAGTATCTATATCCACAGTAAAATGAGTCCTATACTCAGCAAGGATGAAGCCAGTGCTCCAAAACTGACACAAAAAAGCCAGACAACGGTTTGCAACTGCACATGGGGACAAAGATCGTACTTTTTGGAGAAATGTCCTCTGGTCTGATGAAATAAAAATAGAAATAAAAACTGTTTGTCCATAATGACCATCATTATAATTTGAGGAAAAAGGGGGAGGCTTGCAAGCCGAAGAACACCATCCCAACCGTGAAGCACGGGGGTGGCAGCATCATGTTGTGGGGGTGCTTTGCTGCAGGAGGGACTGGTGCACTTCACAAAATAGATGGCATCATGAGGCAGGAAAATTATGTGGATATATTGAAGCAACATCCCAAGACATCCGTCAGGAAGTTAAAGCTTGGTCGCAAATGGGTCTTCCAAATGGACAATGACCCCAAGCATACTTCCAAAGTTGTGGCAAAATGGCTTAAGGACAACAAAGTCAAGGTATTGGAGTGCCCATCACAAAGCTCTGACCTCAATCCTATAGAAAATGTGTTGGCAGAACTGAAAAAGCGTGTGCGAGCAAGGAGGCCTACAAACCTGACTCACTTACACCAGCTCTGTCAGGAGGAATGGGCCAAAATTCACCCAACTTATTGTGGGAAGCTTGTGGGAGGCTACCCAAAACGATTGACCCAAGTTAAACAATTTAAAGGCAATGCTACCAAATACAAATTGAGTGTATGTAAACTTCTGACCCACTGGGAATGTGATGAAAGAAACAAAAGCTGAACTAAATAATTCTCTCTACTATTATTTTGATATTTCACATTCTTAAAATAAAGTGGTGCCCCTAACTGACCTAAGACAGGGAATTTTTACTTGGATTAAATGTCAGGAATTGTGAAAAACTGAGTTTAAATGTATTTGGCTAAGGTGTATGTAAATTTCCGACTTCAACTGCAAGTACTCAGACCATTTGCTATGAGACTCGAACTTGAGCTCCGGTGCATCCTGTTTCTATTGATCATCCCTGAGATGTTTCTACAACTTGATTGGAGTCAACATGCGGTAAATTTAATTAATTGGACATGATTTGAAAAGCACACACCTGTCTATATAAGGTCCCACAATTGACAAAAAAAAATCAAGCCATGAGGTCAAACTAATTGTCCGTAGATCTCCAAGACAGGATTGTGTTGAGGCACAGATCTGGGGAATAATTCCAAAAATATTTTGCAGCATTGAAGGTCCCCAAGAACACAGTGGCCTCCATCATTCTTAAATGGAAGAAGTTTGGAACTACCAAGACTCTTCCTAAAGCTGGCCACTCGGCCAAACTGAGCAATCGGGGGAGAAAGACCTTGGTCATGGAGGTGACCAAGAACCCAATGGTCACTCTGACAGAGCTCCAGAGTTCCTCTGTGGAGATGGAAGAACCTTCCAGAAGGAGAACCATCTCTACAGCACTCCACCAATCAGGTCTTTATGGTAGAGTGGGCAGACAGAAGCCACTCCTCAGTAAATGGCACATGACAGTCCACTTGGAGTTTGCCAAAAGGCACCTAAAAGACTCTCAGACCATGAGAAACAAGATTCTCTGGTATGATGAAACCAAGATTGAACACTTTGGCCTGAATGCCAAGCGTCACGTCTGGAGGAAATCTGGCACCATCCCTAAGGTGAAGCATGGTGGTGGCAGCATCATGCTGTGGGGATATTTGTCAGCGGCAGGGACTGAGAGATGAGTCAGAATCGATAGAAAGATGAACGGAGTAAAGTTCAGAGAGATCCTTAGTGAAAACCTGCTCCAGAGCACTCAGGACCACAAACTGGGGCGAATGTTCACCTTCCAACAAGACAACGACTCTAAGCACACAGCCAAGACAACGCAGGAATGGCTTCGGGACAAGCCTCTGAATGTCCTTGAGTGGCCCGGACAGAGCCCCGTTAGAACATCTCTGGAGAGACCTAAAAATAGCGGTGCTGCGACGCTCCTCATCCAACCTGACAGAGCTTGAAAGGATCTGCACAGAAGAATGGGTGAAACTGCCCAAATACAGGTGTGCCAAGCTTGTAGCGTCATACCCAAGAAGACTCAAGGCTGTAATCGCTGCCAAAGGTGCTTCAACAAAGTACTGAGTTTCACTTATGTAAATGTGATATTTCCGGTTGAAACCTGTTTTTGCTTTATCATTTTAGGGTATTGTGGGTAGATTGATGAGGGAAAAAAATCAATTTAATCCATTTTAGAATAAGGCTGTAATGTAACAAAATGTGGAAAAAGTCAAGAGGGCTGAATACTTTCTGAATGCACTGTATGTGGGACACAGAGATGAGGTAGTTTTTCATGTTAAACACTATTATTGTACACAGAGTGAGTAAATGCAACTTATCATGTGACTTGTTCAGCACATTTTTATTCCTGAATGTATTTAGGCTTGCCATGACAAAGGGATTGAATACTTACTGACTCAAGACATTTCAGCTTTTCATTTTTTATTCATTTGTAAAAAATAAAATAAAAAATCCACTTTAACATTACGGGGTGTTGTGTGTAGGCCAGTGACGAAAAATCTTTAAATTCAGGGTCTAACACAACAAAATGAGTAAAATGTCCAGGGGATGAATACCTTCTGAAGGCACTGTATGTAACCTATTGCATATAACATATGCACGGCAGATAGCATTGTGTTTAAGAGTGTTGGCCAGTAACTGACAGGTTGCTGGTTCGAATCCCTGAGCTGACTAGGTGAAAAATCTGCCGGTGTGCCCTTGAGCAAGGCACGTAACCCTAATTGCTCTGGATAAGACCGTCTGCTAAATTACTAAAATGTAAATGTAAACATATTGTTGCTGTTTTTGGTGCCCAATTGGTTACAGTTAGGACTGGAGTAGGGAAAACTGATCTTAGATCTGTACATAGGGCCAACTAAAGCCCGAGACAGCCTGGACCCCTTTGCACAGGTCATAGGCCTAAGACATTATTTAAAGTAACTGTCCAGTGAAAATCTAATTTAAAAGCTCATATTCTGTTAACTCATATCCAAATAATGTTGTTGACTTATACCCAAATAATGTTGTCGACTTATATCTAAATAAAGTTGTCCTACGGTACTATCTGTGGCCAAAGAATACATTTTAGGGGGAAAAAATACTTAAAAAACCCCACCTCAAAATTGTATCTCCAACAGGCCGTTTAAAAAATGCTCACTATTTTCTAATCGAGTAAGATATCATACTCCTGAGGGGAGATGAGCTGGCCAATCACCATTCTAGAGTAGGATGACCTGGCCAATCAACGGTCTACTCGCATGAATAATTTTAATGACTGGTATATGCCCACACCATTCTGTTGTTGGGGTACACACACACCCTTCCCACACAGATAATATGCTTTTAAATTATAGGCCATATTTCATAGAAACACTGGACAGTTACTTTAAGGCACAGGTTAACCAAGTCAAAAGAGGTCCAATTCTATGTCAACCTCTTGATCACCGTTACCTGTGGAGAATGTTTAAGACATGTTCAACACAGTAAGAGGCTTCTGCTTTTCTCTCTTGTTGGTTGCGGCAGCTCCTACTTTCCCCCCCCCATTGTAGTCAGCTCTTTTACATAACGTAGGCCAGCAGGTCAGCTGTAAGTACCTTGAACCCAAGATTGCATCATGTGTCCTCCCCACCCCCGTCACTGGTCTATGAGCTTTCTTTCCCATGATGAGACTGCAGAAAAAAAACGGGTGATTGCAGCCACAGTCAGCCACTGGCTTGATAGTTTTGTTTGCACAAAAGGTTTGCTCAACTGCTGATATCAGGAGGGATTTGAAAGCGTGTATAAATTGAAAACCGATGCTTTTTGTTACTGTATGTGCATAATTGCAAATGTGAATAAATAATTTTTAAAAAACTCTGAAGGGAAGATGAGTGTGCCTAGTGGTACTTGTGCACACTACACAGGTATCCAACAATATGGATCTTGTGTAAACTTGTTCATGCTGTTGGTTTTGTGTGTATCCTCTACTGTGATGTCTTGTCTTGGCAAATATTGTCATCTCAGCAGAAAATAAAAACATACATTTAAGCAATAAGGAACGATGGGGTGTGGTATATGGCCAAAATACCACACAAGGGCTGTTCTGAGGTACGACGCAACGTAGAGTGCCTGGATACAACCCTTATCGGTGGTATATTGGCCATATATCACTAACCCCATTGGTGCCTTATTGCTATTATAAACTGGTTACAAGTGTAACTAGAGCAGTAAAAAAGAAATGTTTTGTCATACCAGTCTGATACACCACGGCTGTCAGCCAATCAGCATTCAGGGCTCGAATCACCCAGTTTATAATTACATTTTAGTAATTTAACAGACGCTCTGGCGATTTACTGTAGGGAGTGTTCATACTTTGTTCATATTTTTATCGTGCATACTAAGTAAACAGAGAATCAGGCTCATGACAAAAAATCTGGATGCGTTTGCGCAATGGCCAGGGTTGACTCGGCAAAGGAAGAAGCAGGAGGAGGGTTGGCTGTAGAACATTGTCTCCAATATAGCCTACTCTTGATACAGGCAACGTTTTAATGAAACTACTTACTTAACCCGTCTCTAAACCCTGTACAAACCACAAGCTTTTGGTCCATATGTGAACTTTTGGCGCAAGTAGGCTATCTATATGGGTGTGGGAAAAAAGTATGATAACGTTCTCAGGGTGTTGGCAAGGATAAGCGCAACTTGGAACATACGATTTGCCGTTTCTGGGGGACCTTGGCTAAATATAATTATTATGCAAAGAAGTATGCACTGTAATTTTACATCATATTTAAATGATGGTCCATAGGCAGCAAAACACATTAATAAGTACAGTAACCCACTGTAATATGGATATATTTTGACATCACTTTTCTTTAAAACGCAAAGAGCATGCCTCAAACTATTACGCTAAAATCGTGTGCCGACATGTTTTAAAACATCGCTGGTAGTGAGCAGTGGGACGTTCCTCGCTGCTGACGAGCAATGTTAAGTTACTCCCGTTATGCACATTTCTGGATGTCCTAAAAATAGCCTAATAACAATAACCATATATATATATTTGAAATGCCTAATAACAATAACCTAATAACAAATAGCCTAATAACAATGACAGTCGTGGTATATTAAACCAGCACGTGTCGTGTTTATAAGCTGCATTTGAGCAAATTGCTGCAGTGGGCTACATCGCCACGTTCAGATGTAATACTATGGCCACTTCGTTATAACGATAGGCAGCCATATAGAGCTCGTTGTAGTTTGCTTACTTACTTTTGCATTGCAGCTCCACCATGGCCTGATACCATTCGTCCTGGTCCGCCTCGTTTTCTGCCGCGATGGCAAAGCTCTCCGCCCGTGTGTACAGCACTAGCATGTGCTTGTTCTTGGCATCAGCCCGCTTATTGATGTTGAAACACGTCTCCAGCACCAGCGCTTTCTTGGGGACGGGTGTCTTTCCTCTGAATTTCTTCTCGCTCTCGTAGTATTCGAGCCGGGCCGGGCCCCTCTCCGAGGCCGTCCGGAGCACGAAGTATCGCCGGTGCATGGATTTCTGCTTGCGGAGATAGCCGCTCTTTCGAACGTCCTCGTAGATTTGCGGCTCGGGTGGTTGGCTCTCCATTGCGCTTGAGTTACCTTGTTTTTCTCGAACCTAAACTTAATATTTTCAACTCAGCAAAAACACTCTCGCAAGCTAACTGTAGAGGGTAATTCAAACATCCTTATGTGCCGTTCCCCTCCCTCCCTTTAACACATGTATGCAAGGGAGAGAGGTCCTCTGGTCCAGTTTAGTCTTTTAAAAGATTAGCTAAATATCCCCTTCCTTTCTCGTTGCAATAACTACCTTGTTCAACTCAGCAGTCTCTCCTTTAGTTTTCTGCACGAACACACAGGCGAGCACATTCGGCAACTGCGCGAAAGCGCCTGCTACTACTGTGTAGTAGTGATGAGTCGTTCGCGAATGAACGGCTCTTTTTGGCAAACGTTGGGAACCAAATCGCATCTCGTGAAAGAGCCGTTCATTTGGCTCCCTGATTTGTATACTACTACTATTACTACTGCTTTTACAACTAAGTTACACAATCATTATCTGAAGATGGAGGATTTCTGAATGCAGAAACAATAAATAGCGGTCATTCTGGTTCACTCTAATTTTTGCAGTGCATTAAAAAAAAATACGTTTTGCAGGCGATCTAACAATTTGGCTAGGTAAAAATGTAGTTCAACTTGCATATCACGATCTCACATAGGGTAATGGTAACTTACTATTTTGTCTTTGCATTGGAGATTTGCAAATGTTTTCGTGGTTCTAGGTCGATTTTCCAACAGTTTCAATGAAGAGTCGTTTGGGAGGCAAATTATGCGGCTCTTTTAAACTGAACGGAGCCAAATGATGCGGAATGCACATCGATACTATTTAGCTAGTAGGCAGAGCGCTTTAATCCATGTACTGTAGCTGCAGCAGTGTACGGACTACTTCGCTGTAACGCTGTCCCCTCCGCTCCTGTCCCCTCGCTTAGACGTGGGGCTACTATGAAAAGTTGTCAGTCAACACTTGTCCATAGTATGTGAGATAATTTAAGAGGGAGAGAGAGGCAGAGTATACAGAGAGAGAGAGAGAGAGAGAGAGAGAGAGAGAGAGATTAATTCGAATCGAATGAATTCCCGTTTGGTTCTTAGAGGAATACCTATGTGTTCTTCAGCCAATATTGTGGAATTTGCTAAGTTATTTTGAAGATCACATCATGTGCTGCACGGTTGAACGATTGGGACATTTCATAACAAGAAATACAACACTCAAGACTCAACAAAAATGCAACCCTCATCAAATTGCCTCCCGATGATGGAAACTCTGAGCACATTTGGCTTTATTAAACTTTTCAGTTGAATCTTTTTACAGCTGTTGGTGCGATCGATTGAACTGTAATGGGAATATTTTACATGATGTTTATAGGCATAATTACATGATTCAGTCATATGAATGTATTATTTATGAAGATTGTTTATTGTATTATTTTAATTACACATAGTTAATAATTATAACTAGCAGCCTAGCGATTCATCTTTATTTTCATTATTACATTGTAGATGTAGAATTATGCAATATGGCTCTACCTTCTTGCCCTTTGTGCTGTTGTCTGTGCCCAATAATGTTTGTACCATGTTTTGTGCTGCTACCATGTTGTTGTCATGTTGTGTTGCTACCATGCTGTGTTGTCATGTGTTGCTGCCTTGCTATGTTGTCATGTGTTGCTGCCTTGCTATGTTGTCATGTGTTGCTGCCTTGCTATGTTGTTGTCTTATGTCTCTCTTGTCGTGATGTGTGTTTTGTCCTATATATATATGTTATATATATATTTTTTTTAAAATCCCAGCCCCCGTCCCCGCAGGAGGTCTTTTGCCTTTTGGTAGGCCGGCATTGTAAATACGAATTAATTCTTAATTGACTTGCCTAGTTAAATAAAGGTTACATAAAATAAAAAATAAATGGACATGGTTTGAAAACTATTGAACATACGCCACCTGGTGGTTAAATGTTGTCACAATAGTATACTCATAATTGACCGATAGCCAGAAGGAAGGAATTACTTGGGTGAATATTTGATGATCCAAATTGTTTGTTACAAGTTATGTATTACAAAACGTTTAGTGAAACAATTGAAACATTTCACACACAGAGAGAGAGAAAAGAAAAGGCAAGAAAATAACTTTAATTCTTTAACCAGGAGCTGGGTTGGAATCTGAGCCTTGCACTCTTCAATATTTACATAAACGAAATGGCCACTATTCTAGAAAAATAGTGTCTCCACAATTTAGAGGTTTAATGCCTGCTCTTCAGATGACCTGTACCTGCTGTCACCCACAGCACATGGCCTACAGCAGAGCCTGGACATGTTAGAGCAGTACTGCCAGACCTGGACCCTGGCAGTATACCCCAAAAATATGAAAAATTATGATTTTCTAGAGAAGATCTAGATCTCAGGAAGTTAAACCAAAGTTCTCAGTTGGTACAACATATATAGAGTACTGCACACACTACAACTACTTACGTTTAAAAACAAGCTCAACTGGACACCTTAATGATGCAGTGAATTAGTTGAGAGAGAAAGCACGCAGGGCATTCTACACCATTAAAAAAAAAATCTAATTGAAATACCTATTCAAATTTGGCTAAAACTAATTGAATGTGTCATTGAACCAATTGCACTTTATGGCAGCGAGGTGTTGGGTCCACTTGCAAAACAAGATTTCACCCTTTTGGGACAAACACCTCATTGAAACCCTGCATGCAGAGTTCTGTAAGATTCTCCTACATGTCCAGAGGAAAACTCCAAACAATCCATGCAGGGCAGAATTAGTAAATAAATTAGTATAGCTAGTATAAATTAGTATTAATAAAAACAAACAAAAATAGCAATTCAGTTTTGGAAACATCTAAAATACAGTGAGCCCCTCTCAATTCATTACCAAGCCTTGCAAATCCAAGAACTGAGCAAAGAAAAGAGTACCCTCATCCAGCTGGTCCTAGGGCTGAATTCACATACTAACACACTGAAGCCTCAGGACCAGAACCTCCAATCAATCAGAATAAACCAAATTACAACACAGTCAAAACAAAACGACATGACTTATTGAGAAACACAAGCACAAAACAAAATGCAGTGCTATCTGGCCCTAAATCGACAGTACACCGTGGATAACTATTTGACCATGGTTACTGATCAAAACCTTAGAAAAACCTTGACGAAGTACAGGCTCAGTGAGCACAGCCTTGTCATTGAGAAGGGTAGACACAGGAAAACCTGGCTCCCTGTAGAGGAAAGGCTGTGCAACCACTGCACAACAGCAGAACCTGAGACAGAGCTGCATTTCCTGACAAAATGTCAAAAATATAAAACAATTAGAGAGTGTAATTTCCACAAATTTTAAACCCTTATTCAAGGTTTCAAATAACTCTCTGATGAGGACAGGCTACCCGTCCTGTTGGGGGAGGACGCAGAGAGCTGTGGATTGGCAGCGCACTACATTGCTGCCTGCCATAAAATGAGGGACAGTGTCTGACAGACCAACCAACATGTGTCCTCTATGCTTATTGTTATTGTTAAATGTATGGCTATTTTGACCTTTTGTTATTGTTGTTACTGTTGTCCCGTTGACAATATTGATTATTATTATTAATTATGTTAATATTTTAAATGTCTAAAGTAAGCTTTGGCAATATGTACATTGTTAAGTCATGCCAATAAAGCAAATGGAATTGAATTGAAAAATTGAGAGAGAGACACACACACACACAACGAATAAAGAACTAGACACTGTTTAAAGAAGCAACCAATATTATTTGAATTTATGAACACGGACACTTCTCATTACAAATACTTTCTCGATGGAACTCTTGAAAAAAAGAGAAAGAAAGAAAGACAATGAATTTCACCTCCATGTTGTCACCCAGAAGAACAAGAAACATTTGGTCCATCACTGGGAGAGATGAAACACACTGTTATTGTTTTGAAAACAGCTTTTACATTCAATAGCATCTCCTCTTGCAGCCCTCCCAGCGCATGCAGCCTGAGACTGAAACACAAACGATTTACAAAAAACAACAAAACATTTTAAAAAAAACAATGACAAATGTGTTTTCCACATTCGGACACAACAGAGGAAACTGGTGGGAGGAGCTGTAGGAAAACAGGCTCATTGTGACAGAAACCACATGTTTGACTCCGTGCCATTGATTCCAATCCAGCCATTACAATGAGCCAGTCCTTCTATAGCTCCTCCCACCAGCCTCTTCTGATACGCACGCAGCACATGGGGGGGGGGGCAGGCTTGTCTGAATGTTTTCCAATCTACATGCGTTAAGAGAATGTTGTGTTAAGGCTGGCATAACCGTCACTAAGAAAAACAAATGCTTTCTTGTCATAATTTCTTTGCGCTTGTCATATTGTTCAGCTCTGAAAGCCTTGAAGAGGGATGTTTCCATTCTGTGACTTGATACACACTGACTGACTGGACTGGCTAGCTTTGGGGAGTTTTTCAATGTCCTTATCAGAGGTGTATCCAAAAAGTGAGCAAAATATGATGATTTGACGTGCTGATGGGGCTGCTGTTGCACAGAAGCAGTACATGGGAGAAACAGCTAATGTCGGGTGTACACTGCACGACTTTTAAAATCCTAACATCGCTCAGCCTCTCACATTAAACAAACTTTTTTCCCCTGTAGTTTTTAGTCTTGCCAACGTAGCACAAATGGGTGTGACACACGCCAAGATTCTTCACTTGGCCGTGAGGATTCTCGGTACCACCCCGCTGTCTCATCAAAACATTGACGTGATGATGTGATTGGATTGTT
The DNA here is from genome assembly GCF_045791955.1 of Oncorhynchus clarkii lewisi. Lineage (NCBI taxonomy): Eukaryota > Metazoa > Chordata > Actinopteri > Salmoniformes > Salmonidae > Oncorhynchus > Oncorhynchus clarkii. The sequence continues at coordinate 21,442,717 of NC_092155.1, forward strand.
AATGTTACTAGAGCGAGCTGTGTGGCTCAAAGCAGCCTCGTAAACGTTTTCAGTCAGACATTCACGCTTGCCATACAGAGTTGAAATATCTAGCCAACATTTTGAATGGAATAACATTGCTTGTGAAGAGAGAGCTGTTTAACAATTTGACACTTTGGCTTTGGTTAAAGGCAAGTACAAATGCATACTAGTAGTCATGGCTTCTGCTTGAGAGTCGACACATTCTGGGTGATGCGAAACAACGTCATCATCTAACTGGCTTCTTCTCTGGCGAGCTCTCATTGGCTCTTTCTGATCACCATTCTCAGAACTTGTCGATGCACAATCTCACACTTCCAAGAGCATTGTAGATCTTGTGCCGACAAAAATCAAACGTTTGAAAATATCGGGACGTCTGGGACTGCTCAAAGACGGGATCAGTAGCCCTGAGATTGCATCTCTGACCCGCTCACATTAAAGGAGTAGGCAACGACAGTTTGTCTCCGATCTCAAAATCTTGTCTGGGACAGCTAAATCGGGGCCAAAATCATGTAGTGTACACCCAGCTTAAGTGTGTAAGTGTGTGTGTACGTCTTGGTGATGACACGCACAGATCCCTGAGGTGGATTCTATTGCCATATAAACACCCTTGGTAAATGGTATATGGTAAACACACACACACACTCAAACACACCGGCACGCACATGCACACATTCCATGGATAAACATTACAGTACAGATACTCCACACGCGCACGCACGAACACACACACGTAGAGGGGAGAGGGGCCTGCATGAACGCCCCCCCCCCCCCCCCTCTCTCTGAAGGGGCATTGAAATGGCAGCAGCTCTTCAAGTTCACCGGTCTTCAGTCCACCCCTCCATGTCGGTCGTAGCCCGGGGCGCCGGGATCAGATGAAAGGGTTTCGCGACATTCCTCTACTCGGGTAAACATTCCCCTGAGAGAGGGAGGGAGCGAAGGAGGGAAAGAGGTTGGGAGAGTGAGAGAGCGAAGGAGATGGTGAGGGAGAGGGAGAGAGCGAAGGAGAGCTCCTACTGTAAATGTACTGCTCCAGAAAAGCCCTCAAACACCAATGAACCGTTTATTCCTGTTGAATTAAGCTTCAGCATGATAATTAAGCAGCTCCCATCCAAATCCCCAGCAAACACCGCTCAACCTATTGAAGTGCACTCAATGCTCATTGTGGTTGTGTTGCTGTAGTGTGGTACTCACAGTGAATGGGTTCACTGACATTGGACAAGGAACTTTGGGCTGAGAGTCCGGTGCAGGGAAAGAGGCAAAACCTACAAACACAACAACACCCCCAAAGCCAGAGACACATTAAGACCAAATACTAATACATCAAATACTATACTAGTCTGACAAATATAGGACCACATGGGAATTGCCATTCAACACACATTGAAATCAACCAGCACCCAACATGAAAGGGGGAGTAAACAAAGAAATATAATTACTAGAATGGGCAACGCCCCACAAACCATGGCAATATCACTAATTCAACATTTCTGGGTTGTAACTCTATATTTAGGGACTGAGTTGGTGTTGTGTAAGCAGGGGAGGGAAGATGCTGGTAATCATCATTAGCTGTGGGGTGACATGGCATGCTGCTGTGGTAGCGCAGCCATCAAACACCACAGTACTGGCTAACTTTTGTGTTTCTTGGCAAAGCATGTACTGTACTTTGTATATACAGAACGCAAAACGGCAAGTGCTATTTTCGTGTGGTCCTGTACTGGATCGTTGGAGAACATTCTCGCAATTCTGTTGGCAGAATAGAATAGGAAAGAGCAGAGCTTAGAAGAATAGAATTGAACGATTGTTGACTTCTACTTGCCGTTGGTTTCCTGTTTGTTGGCATGCTCATGAGGAAATGCATTCTGGGTAGTGGGAGCTGGGAAGGTGGCAGACGGAGGAAACACTGAGGTGGGAGAGGTGACAAACCCACTGGAGTCACCTGGAAGAAACACAACACTGGGGTGTCATCTTGTGTCCTCCAATACACCGCGAATCCAGGGGTCTTGTATATGGAGCAGATGTTATTCTCAATTCTCCATTATAACCGCTTGTTAATGATGTCTAAACTACAGTACTAACTCATGAACACGGTCTATAAACTACTTATATACAGTTTAACACGTTAAAGAGTACCTTCATGTAAACTGTTACTGGAACATTCTTGACCTTTTCCCCTTGGGACGTCCCAACTCTGACGTTACCCAATTGAAGTTGAAATGTCAAAAGGTTAAGGTAATTGTTGGGGTTAGGTAAGGGTTATGGTTAAGATTAGGGTTAGGGGTATGGTTAAGACTAGGGTTAGGGTTAAGGTTTAGGGTAGAGACGCCCCAAGGACGCTGGATTGCACTAGCCCTGCGGGAAACTTACCTCCTGAGGTGGAGCTGTGGAAGGGGTTACTGGGAGAGAGGGTAGGCTGCTGCTGAGAGCTGGAACAGGAGCTGAATGGGTTGGGGAAATCTGAGACATGGAGGTAGAGAGACAGAGAGAAAGAGGGAGAGAGACAAAGAGAGAGAGAGAGACAGGGAGAGAGAGAGACGGGAGAGAGAGAGACAAAGAGACAGGGAGAGAGAGACGAGAGAGAGAGAGACAACGAGAGAGAGAGACAGGGAGAGAGAGACAAGTGAGAGACAAAGAGGTTAAGGGATTTGGTCATGTCTTTTAAAATCTTTCATGAGAAATATACACCCGCGTGATTAATTCATCTTTTTGTAACACTGCCTACTTGCAAATGTTTGGGATCCCGTCACGGCATCCACGCCTGGAGAGCTGAAGAAAGAAGGAAAAGAAGAGACGAAGGAAGGAAGGTGAGGATGAGGGAGGACCAACTATATACAGGGCCTTCACAAAGTATTCACATCCCTTGACTTTTTCAAAATGTTGTCTGTGTTACAGCCTGAATTTAAAATGGATTGAATTGAGATGTTGTTTCACTGGCCTACACACAATACCCCATAATGTCAAAGTGGAATAATGTTTTTAGACATTTTTACAAACGAATTACAAATGAAAAGCTGAAATGTCTTGAGTCAATAAGTGTTCCAGGTTATCCAATGCCTTGCACAGAACAGCACCTACTGGTAGATGGGTAAAAAAATATATAGAAAAAAGCAGACACTGAATATCCCTTTGAGCATGGGGAAGTTATTAATTACACTTCGGATGGTGTATCAATACACCCAGTCAACACAAAGATACAGGAGTACTTCCTAACTCAGTTGCCGAAGAGGAAGGAAACTGCTCAGGGATTTCACCACGAGGCCAATGGTGACTTTAAAACAGATACAGAGTTGGTTACAGTTCTGACTTAAACAGGCTTGAAAATCTACGGCAAGACGTGAAAATGGCTGTCTAGCAATGATCAACAACCAACTAGAGCTTGAAGAATTAAAATAATAATAATGTGCAAATATTGTACAATCCAGGTGTGCAAAGCTCTTAAAGACTTATCTAGAAAGACTCACAGCTGTAATCGCTGCCGAACATTCAGGGGTGATGAATACTTACGTAAATGAGATATTTCTCTATTTCCTTTTCAATGCATTTGCAAAAAGGTTTTCATTTTGTTCTTGTAGCGTATTGTGTGTAGATGGTTGAGAAAACATATATATTTTATCCATTTCAAATTCAGGCTGTAACAAAATGTGGATTAAGTCAAAGGGTATGAATTATTGTATTATTGTATTACTACATGTATGAACATAAAAAAAAACAACTAAAACAATCCATTTACTATTGCAGTTGTCTCCAGCTCTGGTGTAGGACTGTCATGAATTACTAAACCAAGGGTGTGCAGATATCCTGAGAAAATAAATCATCTTTAATAATCTTTTTGTATTGGGACCGGCGCATTTGCAATGCACGTGTACAGAGTTGACACATAGTCAGTTAACTTAATATGAACGTTAAGTGCATTTGCTTGACATTGAATTCATTACCTGGCAGGAGTAGAACTGGAGGACAGGCGCTTCCCAAAGAGTGTGTTATACTGGCGTAGTCCACCGGGGGGTGCTAACAACAGACATTAAAACAATAGACAGACCATAAGCACAGGGCTTTAGCTGGAGCTTAATTCGAGAGATCAAGTGTAATTAGCTGGTAAGAGTACTTTAAATCACTTAGACATAGGATGCAAAGTTTCCTGAGAGCTTGAGTCGTCAAGGTGTGAATGTATTGAGTGTAAAAGTGTAAAAAAAAAACTGCTCTAGAGTTCAACGCTATATTCATCAAATTAAACTATGACACAGAAAAACAATACCTATATGATTGCCTGGGGGAGAAGTAGTATGTACTCAATCATGGGAATAAAACAATATATGTTTAAACATGCCCAAAGCATTGTTCCTGCACATTTATGTTAGCATTAGTTATGTTAGCATTTAGTAGCATTGCTAAATCAAAACAGGAACATATTTCCAAAGTCATTCTGCTACAACCCAGTGGTGTGGCATTCAGAGCTGAAAGCACAATGGGAATTATAAACGTTATGCAATGTAGCTGACAACAACCTTTTATCTCTGTCTCTCCCATGCATGCACACACACACACACACACACACACACACACACACACACACACACACACACACACACACACACACACACACACACACACACACACACACACACACACACACACACACACACACACACACACACACACACACATACACACACACCCCCCACTCACTCCTTGTACCCTTACCTGTAAGTCCTGGTCCAGTTGCAGGTCCGGGTGATGTGTCAGGGAAGACACTGTTCAGTTGGGACAGGGCAGCGTAGCGGTCCTGGTGGTCTGTGTGTGTGTTGGGGCCGGGGGCTGGGGGGGCGACGCTGAGGGCACTGCGACTGTGCTGTTGGCTGAGCCCTCCAAAGTCCACACTCAGAGACTTAGGGAAGGCCCTGAAGGGAGCTGAGCCCCCCGAGGAGGCCACTGTACGACCTGGGAGAGCCAACAAAAAGATGGCCGACATAAGGAAGGCTGGGGGTGAGTTCGAAATGGCTCCCTATTCCCTCTATAGTGTACTACATTTGACCAGGGCCAAAGTAGTGAACTATATAGGTAATAGAGTGCCATTTCAGACACAGCCCATGCATTTGTTTTTCTGACCATATGACCTGACCAGGCAATAGCCTCAACAGTCCAATATGGCAAATATAACCTCAGAATTGGGGCAATACTAGCTTTGCATAAACATTTAGCATGCTACATGTATTAGCAGCCAGCAGGATTTGGACTGAATCATAGCCTACTTTATCATACACTTCTTCATAGCATACTTATTCGGAATGTCAATGTGCATGATTAGAACTGTGACCCATATAGCTCACTACACTACTGCACCACAGCATGGTGGAATACCATTGGGCCCTCGTTGAAAGGAGCATTGGCTACTCTCTAAAAATAGTTTTAAATGTGTTATCTCTCTCTCTCTCTCTCTCTCTCTCTCTCTCTCTCTCTCTCTCTCTCTCTCTCTCTCCCTCCCTCCCTCCCTCCCTCCCTCCCTCCCTCTCAGGGTACAGTGTGTCTCTCCTTGACCTGGCCAGGCTTGAGATACACATTTACTACTGTTTTACAGGAAATTATGCAGTATGCACAACCACCAAATCTATTCTATTATTTTCTATTATATTCCGCTGAATAACCATTCAGCACACTTTCAAATACTGTACAGGTTAGTGCCTTACCTAAAGTGAAGTTGTTTTTGAAAGTGCTACTGGCTAAGGAGGTAAACGTGAAGAGAGAGAAGGAAAAAGAGAAAGAAAAAGAGGGACCAGAGATGGGGAAGAAAATGAGAGATATGTAGGTAGAAGAAGACACCAGGAGTATATTTCATAAGACAACCAATCAGACAAGAGGTCAGTGTGGTCTGTACCTGAGGGTCGAGGGAGGGCAGGGAAGGAGGGGGCATGGCTATGATTTCCCATAGCCGAGGAAAGAGAGCCTGGACGTTGTCTTTCTATACCACTCAGTAGAGAGTCTGAGAGAGAGAGAGAGAGAGAGAGAGAGAGAGAGAGAGAGAGAGAGAGAGAGAGATGGGACAAGGAAAGAGAGGACAGAGACAGGGGAGAATAACAGAGAGAGAGTGAGAAAGATAGAGAGACAGACATAACAATAGAGAGAAGTGGAAAGAGAAAGAAAAAACAAGGTCAAATCATGTTGCCTCAGGTGCCATTATTCATAGTACCAAAAAAAGATGGTGAACAGTTCAACCTTTCATAGGGGGATCTCTGAAGCTCTGGGAGCGCGAGGGAGCACGGGCAGTGAACACGTCAGCCCTCATGTCCGCAGGGGAGATAGCGGGGACTCTGTCCCCCCAGGACGAGAGCTGGGACTGGAGAAGAGGCTAGACAGGGAGGGAACAAGACAGTCACCACACAGTGGGTGGGTGTATTTCCCCTCTGTGTTACATATCCTCATATAACCCTTCATCTATTATGAATCACTTTATCTTTGATGTGGAGACGACCTGGAGTGGGTTCTCTCTGTGTCGTATGACCTCACAGTATTCACCTCTCTCTACCTCTATTACTCTTGTCCACAGTAACACCTCTCTCTGCCTATCTCTTTTCCTCTTTCTCTCTATCTATCACTCTCCCTCCCCTTCTCTATCTCACGCTCTCTCTCTTTCTTCACCTTCTCTGATTTAATTTGATTCAATGCAGTTTTACTGACAGGAAATACAGCTCTGCCTCTCTCTCTCTCATTTCCTCAATCTCTCGGAGGTGTTATGTATCTCACCAGTGTGCGTAACAGTCTGGCCGAGGGGGGCATGGCGTGGGACTGGGCCTGGGCGGGTGTGGGGCCGTGAGAGATGGGTAAGGCCTGTACCCCAGGAGGGCTCCAGGGTCCCTCTACCTCCCTCCTGTTCTTGTTCTTCGAAAAATGCCTGGAAATAGTTACACGTTGCTGTGACTACGTTTGAGGAAGAGATTCTATCTCAATGAAACTAAACTAAACTAAAAAAGAAAACTTTTCTCACGGTAAGTAAATGCACTGTCCTAAAAATTCCACAAATTCTGGTCAATGTGCAATTACAAATGATTTACTATGGAGCTTTGATCAGATTAGTTCAGAGAAGGTGAGATATGACATATGGATATCTTTCTGAATATATGATGATAATATTTCATATTTATTGATTTCCTCACCATTTCTTCTTCTGGTATTTGTCCTGGAAGAACTCCTTCAGTTTCTGGGAGTCCCTTGTGTCGAAACAACCTTCTGTCTTTGGATCAAAGGCACACAGCCAGGTCCTCCTCCCCACCTACACACACACGCACACACGCACGCACACGCACACACACACACACGCACACACACACACACACACACACACACACACACACACACACACACACACACACACACACACACAATGATACAGAACATAAACAATACACATGCCTTCCCACACATTAATTACATGTTTTAGTCACAGTACTGCATCTCACTGACATGAAAATGAATCACCAAGATGATTAATCATGACTAAATCTGACTGAAATATCCAGACTTTTCTACCTGCGTTAGAGCAATGAATCAGACACTCATGCATACACTCACACACACAAAAATTAAATTATTGGGCATAAGCAATGCATTAGACACACACACACACACACACACACACACACACACACACGAGGTGGTTTGGGTGTAACTGTGATGTTGCGTTCTGTTCACTGCACAAATTGGGCAGAGCAGCTAAATTCCTCCAGAAACCGTCTGCAACCACCAAAACAGTGCCATTATCTGGTCTGACTGATAAAGGAGGGGGGCATCAAGCATCCCCTTTTATCTCAAAAAGAGGGATAAGAAAATAGAGGAGATTCTACAACAGACTGGTCTAGAGAGGTGAGGGTTTGGATCTAATATTGTCTAGTTCACATAAAAAAAACTATTATGGGAGATGGATAAATCTACCTCACGTCGCCTCAATCCCTCTCAAGGTGGCTTCGGTAAAAGGATGTACATGTATCATTTATGATATCTATTTATAATACCTATGGTATATAATCTATTATTGCTCTATTTATCCTGGAACATCAAAAATGTATAGAATACTGAATGTTACGATTCCAAGTATGCATCACAATTGTGTTTTGTTCACCTTTTCCTGACGTTAAAATATTGAAGTCTCCAGCGGAGCACTGAAAATTACCCCCAGAATTGTAATGAGGAAGGTGAAATATAGTTGGAATACTGTTAGGTCCCGCCTACAAGCCCAGCTGACTGTCAATAATGGATGCGACCCGTTTGTCACTCACCTCGTTGCCATGGTTTTGCAGAAACTCCACTTCCTGTTGGGAGAAGGTTGTCATGGAGATAGACTTGACTCTGTGGGGAGGGTTGAGTCCTCTCCTGAGGCAGAGAGATTGGAAAAAATAAGAAAAAACAATAAATGAGAGATGGAAGGTGTGTAAAAGTGGGCACTTCACATTTGCTCTGCCTATAATCACATAAATCACTGAAGAGGAACACTCATGATAGAGAATTGAAGAGGAATGGGATGTAAGGGGGATTTAAAGTGTTCGAGAAATGGATGCCATGACAGGTGACTGTGAGAAAATGCGAAAATTGTCATAGTGCAAATGTATCTAGTGTAGAGGTTAGGCATACAAAACATGACATAATAGTTTGCTCATTTAGTGTGCAAAGGGTTTAAAGTTTAGACTATTCTTCTGTGCTCGTGACAAGAGTCTAAACCTGTGCTGAAATCTGGCCACTGCAAATGACTGAACCTTGCGACATGCTACAGCCATAGCCTATAATGTGTTGAGGACCTGAGCTGGCAACGGTCTGCATGCAGAATGTTACATGAACCAGAAAGAGACACCAAACCTGGGCCACGACGAAAGGAAACGTAACACGGCGCGGTAAACGGGCACGCCTGAAAATGTTAAAGTAGTAGTAGTACAATTAACTCTAGCCATAGGAAGTTAACACACCAAGGGGCGACCTCGTAAATGAATACAGGGCGCATAGGCCACGTTAGGCTACAGTTTCACGTTTCAGTTCCTTCTCAATGCTCAAATATAACAGCATCTTCAAATATGCTCTGCAGATGCAGCATACCGGACATTATTATTGGTTAATAATTTGCATGCAATGGGCTTCTTTTATAGGCATATATAATAGCCTCATGTGCGCAATAAGCATGTTATAGAAGCTATCCAAATATATATGTCCCTTGTGTATCCACCTACTTACAGCATTCCAGAGCACGACGTGCACACGAAGCAGCCCACGGTGATATCGATGTAAGTCACCCCCGGTTGACTGCACTCGAAGCAGTGTTTGTTTACTACAGCCTGGGCCAGCTCCCGGACCTTGCGGGCGCATATCTCTTGGCTGTCCCGATGTTTTCGGTTCGACATACTGCTGTCTCGGCCCGCTCTCGCCCGCTTTTGGTCTGGCGGAGAGGACTATAGCTCGTATAGTGTTGAGCCGATTACCACTGGCCCTCTACTAACCTCCCGTATTCCTCCCTCCGTTTACAGTATGTTACTCACGCCCGCATTATGAAAACGATGATTATGCGCCTCGCGTTTACGCGATTTGAGACCGATATTACCTGGATCTTCCTACATGCATGCGTCAGGCTATTTTGTGTCTTTAGCGGAAGTCAGAAATGAGGTCTTATCAAGCTGTCAATGAGTTTTACTACGTCGTTATTATTTGTCCATTGCTGCGGTATTCTCTTCTGGAGTGGAGAAAGACATCTGCCTCTCGCTCTAAATATCTCTCTCTCCGCTCCGCTCTCTGCTTGCCATACGCACACCCCCCTTTGGCATTATTGCGCTCGTGTCTGTCGTTCCATGAAGACGCGGCGCTTTGGAATGATGACAGATTTTTGAAACCCAGATTGCCAGCTAAGGCAAGGACCAGAGGACCACACATACCATAGAATGGTAAATAAAATAACCCACACAAATAAACCAACATAGACGAGAGAGAAACAATTCACCATTCTAGTTTTATGAAATTATATTCTACACGCTGAAACAAATAGATGTTGATTAGTATTATTTGATGAGAGCTGTCTGATGTGAGTTTATTTTCATAGTAACTCAGCAACAGACCTTTAACGGCTACATCACGCCCATTGCATGATGACGTCCGACATGAAAAATGTTTGTTTCATCTGTTTTCAATTTGTTAACCCTTCACATCACTCTCTAAAACCCATGCATATAGAACAGTAACATACAAATAAATAAAAACATAGGCTAGGCTATTCAGGTCCAAAAGGGTTTGCCCTCGCGGCATTACGCACATGTAGTCAACTAATGTAGTCAACAGACTGAAGATAGATTACCTACGCAAAATAAATCTCTCTTAAACACTTTAGATTGGGTTCAGATTTGACACTCGGAGCAGATCAGACAGTGCAAGTAAGCCTAATGTAAGGACTTATTCTGGTCACAAGGGAGAGCCATGCGTGGTCAGGTCAGGCAGTGACTGACTGGCCGAGTCCCTGCAGCACTTGTCACTTGTCATGTGATCCTCCAAGCATTTCTGATGGTGCTGTTGTGGAGTTATTGACAATGTATATACATGTGTGTGTGTGTGTGTGTGTGTGTGTGTGTGTGTGCGTGTGTGTGTGTGTGTGCGTGCATATTTAACTGTCTCTCTGTGCATGTACAAACATACACATGTGTTGTGCCAGAGAGACAAAAATGATGGGGCTAGAATAGACCATCAGCCACTGTGATGATCTGACTAGGCTAGTCAACCACAGACTAGCTACTGTGGCAATCAGACCTCTCTGGTTGCATAGCACTGTATGTTGTGATAATGTTGAGGTAGAGCTATTTTCGTGTGGCTCAAGAATAGGTTCTGTTTTGAAATGTCTGTGTGTGTGTGTGTGTGTGTGTGTGTGTCCAAATTTATATGGGATTCATATGGGATTTATATGGGATTCATATGGGATTTATATGGGATGGAGGGAGTAGCTAGCACTTAACAAGCATAATTATCTCACATAAAGACCTATTGTACATTCAAACTACATTCACTCTCACTAAAAGTATGAATCACACAATTGACTGGTCATTGGGAATACACATCCAAGACTGAATCATTGGGAGCTTTTATGTAACTGGGACCTGGTGAGAGCCTAAAGTTCATTTGGTGCAAATATAAATGTGATCACAACATAAAAGGCATATGGGCATATAGGGTCCTTTCTGAGATGTGTACCCTTGCTATGAATAAGCCCAGGTATTTCCATGTAAAAAAAGCCCCATGAGCACTAACAGGTGAAGTCCATAGGAGTACATCAAATTTGGTGTCAAATGAAAAGTCTATCTTTTTATGCTTTATTAAAACCATTCAGATTCTAAGCCCTGTCTAAGCTATATGGAATTGTTTTAATAAGGTCATACCATGGATCATTTAGCTATTTTATTTTCAAATTCAAGACCCATTGAATCATCCCCAGTATATATTTCAAAAAACGATTTGATGAAAAATAATTTTTGGCCTTAATGCTATTAGCCCTTAATAACGCATTGAATAACAGATTCATTACATGGAACAACAGATGGTCCCCCCCAAAGATCTAAATAAAGTTTGTTCTGAAGTGTCTCTCCTATATCTGAGCGATATAAGAAAGATTAGGAAACATTTATCATTTTTTTTGTCCATGTATTTAACCCCATCATTTTGGCATTAAACTGTCTCCATATACAGTACCAGTCAAAAGTTTGGACATACCTACTCATTCAAGGGTTTTTCTTTATTTTTACTATTGTCTACAGTCATGGCCAAAAGTTTTGAGAATAACACAAATATTAATTTCCACAAAGTTTGCAGCTTCAGTGTCTTTAGATATTTTTGTCAGATGTTACTATGGAATACTGAAGTATAATGACAAGCATTTCATAAGTGTCAAAGGCTTTTATTGACAATTACATGAAGTTAATGCAAATAGTCAATATTTGCAGTGTTGACCCTTCTTTTTCAAGACCTCTGCAATCCGCCCTGTCATGCTGTCAATTAACTTCTGGGCCACATGTGGCAGCCCATTCTTGCATAATCAATGCTTGGAGTTTGTCAGAATTTGTGGGTTTTTGTTTGTCCACCCGCCTCAATGGGATTAAGGTCTGGGGAGATTCCTGGACATGGACCCAACATATCGATGTTTTGTTCCCAGAGCCACTTAGTTATCACTTTTGCCTTATGGCAAGGTGCTCCATCACGCTGGAAAAGGCATTGTTCATCACCAAACTGTTCCTGGATGGTTGGGAGAAGTTGCTCTCGGAGGACGTGTTGGTACCTTTCTTTATTCGTGGCTGTGTTCTTAGGCAAAATTGTGAGTGAGCCGACTCCCTTGGCTGAGAAGCTACCCCATACATGAATGGTCTCAGGATGCTTTACTGTTGGCATGACACAGGACTGATGGTAGCGCTCACCTTGTCTTCTCCAGACAAGCTGCTTTTTTACGGATGCCCCAAACAATCGGAAAGGGGATTCATCAGAGAAAATTACTTTACCCCAGTCTCAGCAGTCCAATCCCTGTACCTTTTGCAGAATATCAGTCTGTCCCTGATGTTTTTCCTGGAGAGAAGTGGCTTCTTTGCTGCCCTTCTTGACACCAGGCCATCCTCCAAAAGTCTTCGCATCACTGTGCGTGCAGATGTACTCACACCTGCCTGCTGCCATTCCTGAGCAAGCCCTGTACTGGTGGTGCCCCGATCCCGCAGCTGAATCAACATTAGGAGACGGTCCTGGCGCTTGCTGGACTTTCTTGGGCGCCCTGAAGCCTTCTTCACAACAATTGAACCGCCCTCCTTGAAGTTCTTGATGATCCGATAAATGGTTGATTTAGGTGCAATCTTACTGCCAGTAATATCCTTGCCTGTGAAGCCCTTTTTATGCAAAGCAATGATAACAGCACGTGTTTCCTTGCAATTAACCATGGTTGACAGAGGAAGAACAATGACTCCAAGCACCACCCTCCTTTTGAAGCTTCCAGTCTGTTATTCAAATTCAATCAGCATGACAGAGTGATCTCCAGCCTTGTCCTCGTCAACACTCACACCTGTGTTAACGAGAGAATAACTGACATGATGTCAGCTGGTCCTTTTGTGGCAGGGCTGAAATGTAGTGGAAATGTTTTTTGGGGATTCAGTTCATTTGCATGGCAAATAGGGACTTTGCAATTAATTGCAATTCATCTGATCACTCTTCATAACTATCAGGAGTATGTGCAAATTGCCATCATACAAACTGAGGCAGCAGACTTGAACATTGATATTTGTGTCATTCTCAAAGCTTTTGGCCACCACTGTACATTGCAGAATAATAGTGAAGACATCAAAACGATGAAATAACACATATGGGATCATGTAGTAACCAAAAAAAGTGTTAAACAAATCAAAATATATTTTAGATTTGAGATTCTTCAATGTCGCCACCCTTTGCCTTGAAGACAGCTTTGCACACTCAAGGCATTCTCTCAACCAGCTTCACCTGGAATGCTTTTCCAACAGTCTTGAAGGAGTTCCCACATATGTTGAGCACTTGTTGGCTGCTTTTTGTAAAAGACCAAGTCCATAATATGGCAAGAACAGGGGAGACTGTGTGAATCAGGCCTTCATGGTTGAATTGCTGCAAAGCAACCATTACTAAAGGACACCAATAAGAAGAAGAGACTTAGGCCAAGAAACACAAGCAATGGACATTAGACCGGTGGAAATCTGTCCTTTGGTCTGATGATTACAAATTTGAGATTTTTGGTTCCAACCGCCATGTCTTTGTGAGATGCAGAGTAGGTGAACGGATGATCTCCGCATGTGTTGTTCCCACCGTGAAGCATGGAGGAGGTGTGATGTTGTGGGGGTGCTTTGCTGGTGCCACTGTCAATTATTTACTTAGATTTCAAGGCAAACTTAACCAGCATGGCTACCACAGCATTCTGCAGTGATACGCCATCCCATCTGGTTTGCTCTTAGCGGGACTATCATTTGTTTTTCAACAGGACAATGACCCAACACACCTCCAGGCTGTTTAAGGGCTATTTGACCAAGAAGGAGAGTGATGGAGAGCTGCATCAGATGACCTGGCCTCCACAATCATCTGACCTCAACCCAATTGAGATGGTTTGGGATGAGTTGGACCGCAGAGTGAAGGAAAAGCCCTCAACAAGTGCTCAGCATATGTGGGATCTCCTTCAAGACTGTTGGAAAAGCATTCCAAGTGAAGCAGGTTGAGAGAATGCCAAGAGTGTGCAAAGCTGTCATTGATTTGTTTAACACTTTTTTTCGGTTACTAAGTGATTCCATATGTGTTATTTTTTATGTCTTCACTATTATTCTACAATGTAGAAAATAGTAAAAAAATATAGAAAACTCCTTGAAGGAGTAGGTGTGTCCAAACTTTTGACTGGTACTCTATGCTTCCATTCACTGTTTTAACGTGTATAGGGGACCTTCAGACAAGTCTTGTGAGGCCTGTGGGCGTCCGAGAGCAAAACATGGAAGTCTCACCTTCACACAGACCTTTGCCACATATCATATTAGTGTGTAGTCCAAACAGTTCAGATGCTACAGACAGGAGTTGGCAGATCAGCTCTACTGACTTCAGACGAGTCTCCGGACACTTGTAGAGGTCATAGAGAAAACACGGAGAAAGAACACCACCGTGTTCATGAGAGTCTCATCTTTCCATAGATGTGTCATAATTGTAGACCAAACCGTTCAGAAGCTACAGACGATTTTGTAAAAAAACAACAGATTTTCGGGATGTCTCATGCTCTAACAAACACCGCTCTGACCCTGTCATCTTTTATCGCACAGGCGGAAGTTCGACATAGGCAGATGCGGTGGATTGAGAGCATCCAATGCAAAAAGCTGATATCACTAGCTTCAACTGACATATTTTTATGGAGGTTTTGTTATTTTGCGGGGGGGGGGGGGGGGGGGGGGGGGGGGGTGTCGACCTTAGGGGGTTTAGGCATATATAATTTTTTAAAACCATTTTCCATCATAAAAATATGGAATAAGTAAAGGCTTTGATTTCTGGTCAAACAGATGGAGAAAATGTCCTAGAAAACATCTAGCAGAAAAAGTCTTAAAAGGTATTAGAAATACATTCAAAACACAATAATGTTGAAGTAAAGACCTCTCACACTGAGCACAAACTGGTTGAATCAATGTTGTTTCAACGTAATTTGTCAACATTTTGTGACGTGGAGTCTTCCTGTAAAATACATTTGATTTGAAATTAAAAAAAATCAACTGTTGTTTTGAGGGTGTAATTTCAACCACAGGATTATGTCATCATATCAGCAAATTTTCAACATAGACAAATCTTGTATAAAGTATGTTGAATTTCTACCTTTGAAACCACGTCAGATCTTCAGCGTTATATCCAGTATCAGAAAAAAACTATAGGCTGGGCAGCACCTCCTGCTATTGTTTCAGTTCAACCCAGGGTTCAACTAACAATAGACAATACACTTGGTCCTACAGTTTCAAGCTTTGGTTGATTTCAAATGTAATTTTCAAGTTAATGATGAACTAAACCAAAAATAAAAGTTAACATTAAGCCAGGGGCTCAGATGAAACTATCCAAGCAGTAGATATTCTACATCTCCTTTAAATGTTGATCATTGGTTGTGTTGTTAACCAAACACAAGTCAATATTACTTTTGTAATACACTAAATAGCCTAAAGTTAAGGCTATCTTACAAACTAATGTAACATTCTCAGCCTCCTTCACTCATGCTGTCAAACATACCCTCGTAAAACTGACTATCCTACCGATCCTTGACTTCGGCGATGTCATTTACAAAATAGCCTCCAACACTCTATTCAGCAAATTGGATGTAGTCTATCACAGTGCCATCCGTTTTGTCACCAAAGCCCCATATACTGCCCATCACTGCGACCTGTATGCTCTCGTTGGCTGGCCCTCGCTACATATTCGTCGCCAAACCCACTGGCTCCAGGTCATCTATAAGACTCTGCTAGGTAAAGCCCCACCTTATCTCAGCTCACTGGTCCCCATAGCAACACCCACCCTTAGCACACGCTCCAGCAGGTATATTTCACTGGTCATCCCCAAAGCCAACACCTCCTTTGGCTGCCTTTCCTTCCAGTTCTCTGCTGCCAATGACTGGAACGAATAGCAACAATCACTGAAGCTGGAGTCTATATCTCCCTCTCTAACTTTAAGCATCAGCTGTCAGAGCAGCTTACCGATCACTGTACCTGTACACAGCCCATCTGTAAATAACACACCCAACTACCTCATCCCCCATATTGTTATTTATTTATTTATTGCTCTTTTGAACCCCAGTATCTCTACATGCACATCATCATCTGCACATCTATCACTCTGGTGTTAATGCTAAATTGTAATTATTTCACCTCTAAAGCTTATTTATTGCCTTACCTCCCTAATCTTACTACATTTGCACACACTGTACATATACTTTTCTATTGTGTTATTGACTGCATATTTGTTTATTCCATGTGTAACAC
The DNA here is from genome assembly GCF_045791955.1 of Oncorhynchus clarkii lewisi. NCBI lineage: Eukaryota > Metazoa > Chordata > Actinopteri > Salmoniformes > Salmonidae > Oncorhynchus > Oncorhynchus clarkii. The sequence continues at coordinate 21,459,225 of NC_092155.1, forward strand.
TGTGTTGTTGTTTTTGTCGCACTGCTTTGCTTTATCTTGGCCAGGTCGCAGTTGTAAATGAGAACTTGTTCTCAACTGGCCTACCTGGTTAAATAAAGGTGAAATACATATATATTTTTTTAAATCAACATTAAAATGAGTAAAACATCTATGGCCATATTTTGAAGTTACTGTAACTATAAATGTCTTCTCGTGTAATCATATAAAGTGTGCATGTTCAAGACAGCATGACTAGGTCATCGCAAGTCTGTGGAGATCTTGTGCTGTAAGTGCTGTAATAATCTGTGAAGAATCTTGAACGGCATTGATCACTTGCACCATGTACTTTATTATAGTCTCAACTGTTATCCAGGTCAATCTCCTGTAAATTGCTCTGGCTAAGAGTGTGTGCTAAATTATGAAACTGTCAATTTGGTTCTGCTAAGCACAGTGATAGCGCGTTAATCTGTTGTATAAATAAATAACATATCGGATGTTGTATTCCCGTAGGAACTTTGGTTGTGCTTTTACATGGTTGAGATCATTGTGATAACACATTGGGAATTCAACAAACTTCTGTCTGACATTTTGAGTGAGCCAATATAGGTTGACATCTCATTGGTCAATGTCTCTACCAAATATTACACACATGTCCACATTGAAATGACGTGGTATCCAACTAATATCAACAGTTATATTTAGATTTGCAGAAATGATTTGCCTTTTGTAAGGTTAAGAAAATATCGCCTCGTGTTTTGCCATTCTGTTTCCAAAAACCCACATATCTTTAAGATATTTTCAAATGTCGCTCCATCATGAGGAGAGAGGATAATAGAAGTTCACAAGAGTATCGAGTAATTTAGACCTACCAATTAGTTATTGTGTTTTTGCTGATAAATCATTTGGTTTATGATTTATTAAATGATTAAAATGCGTCATTCTGTTACCAAACCATTAACCGAATTACCCAAAAATCTGTAACAGAATTGGCTACAAAGGGAATTCATAGTTGTCACAAACCACCGTTGGGTCACCTGCTACTGTCCTCCCTTCCACTGGCATACTATTATGTTCAGCTCATAACTGTTTTCTTTCTCTTTCATGTTTTTTTTTTTTTTCATTTAACCTTCATTTAACCAGGCAATTCAGTTAAACGCAAATTCTTATTTACAATGACTGCGTACCCCGGGCCAAACTGGGCCAATTGTGCACCACCCTATGGGACTCCCAATCACACCCTGTTGTGATACAGCCTGGATTCCAACCAGGGTGTCTGTAGTAACACCTCTAGCACTGAGATGCTGTGCCTTAGACTGCTGCGCCACTCAGAAGCCCTTGTTGAAGCAAGAGTGTGAAAACCATCTGTACAACCCCTCCCTCTCTCTCTCGCTCTCTCTCTCTCTCTCTGTGTCTCTCTTCCCTCTTCTCTTTCTCTCTCTCAATTCAATTCAAGGGCTTTATTGTCATGGGAAACATATGTGAACATTGCCAAAGCAAGTGAAGTAGATAATAAACTCTCTCTCTCTCTCTCTCGTTAATGTCACCTCTCCTGGCTCTTACTAACACCTAACCATAAGTCCCCTCTCTTCCATTTACTGTAACTAGCCCTCTCACCAACTGAGCGCTGACTGAGTGGTGCAGTGGTCTAAGGCACTGCATCTCAGTGCAGGTGGCATCACTACAGTCCCTGGTTTGAATCCAGGCTGTATCACATCCGGCTGTGATTGGGAGTCCCATAGGGAGGCGTAATATTGGCCCAGCATTGTCTGGGTTTGGCTGGGGTAGGCCATCATTGTAAATAAGATTTTTTCTTAACTGACTTGCCTAGTTAAATAAAGGTTAAATACATTTTTAAAATGTAAATGTCCATGGATGTTGAAAAGTCATATAAATTTGGTCAGTCCAAATCTGAACCAATCATAGACGACCGTTTCACAAGTTTGGACAGTATAGTACAGTAAAGTAGAGTAGAGATAATAGGTCAGTAAAATACAATAAGGTACTGCACAGTAGGCCTAGAATTTAGTACAGTATAATTGACTGTATTGTACAGTACAGTACAGTGCTGAACTATACTCTATGGTACAGTACAGTACTGAACTATACGCTACTGTACTGAACTCTACTCTACTGTGCTGTATTGTACTATATTCTACTGTACTGTACTGTGCTCTTCTGTGCTGTACTGTGATTGATACAAATTTGGTCCGGTCCGGGCCATGCAAATTTGGTCTTGTTTGGGGCGGAGCTCATTAGAATAATAGCCAGTCTGTAGAATAATACCCATACAAGCAAAGGAGGATAGTACATTTTTCTACCAATGTGTACTTATTCAGGATACATCACCATTAAGGGAAGGATGTTCATAATTATGCATGTCTTTATAATGCAGATCAGGGACCCATGATGTCATTCTGTTACTGAGTGTTAATCCACTTTACTTAGGCCTACTGTAGTTCAATAACCAAAATATATATTTTTTAAACTCGTTGTCATATTTTAGCTGACACCCCATTCTTACTGCAGACATCTTTGAATCTTAATTTGGGGTAGATCTTTAACAGAGTTTTTGGAAAACATGGTCACAAAAAACTGAGGGAGATTTTACCATCACTCTACCAAACATTACTTCTGCACTGTTCTTCAGGTAAATGTGTTTTTGTAACATTTTGTGTGGAAATTGTTAAAAGTAGTCCTTATGCATGGTGTTTGGTTTGTTTCACTTTGCATTTGATGGTTTTGTTTGGAATACTTTTCAAGTCTCAGCTTAATTCTGTGACCATGGAATTGCCCGCCTACAAAAAAAAAATCCACATTTATGCAACCATTGTTATAATAACTACCTCTTAGAATAAATTGAATATTCCACTTATCCCAGGTGCAATTTCTCCCTCATAGAATCATACCCCCTTCATGTTAACCATTTCCTTACCACCACATTACTGCCCACTGTCTTTTTGCTGTTAGTCAGAGAGGAAGAGGCGAAGCGAGAGGTTTTACTCTGCCCAAAATCTGAGGAATATTTACAGTACCAGTCAAAAGTTTGGACACACCTACTCATTCCAGGGTTTTTCTTTATTCTTACTATTTTCTACATTGTAGAATAATAGTGAAGACATCAAAACTATGAAATAACACAATGTAGTAATCATGTAGTAACCAAACAAGTGTTAAACAAGTAAAAATGTATTTTATATTTGAGAATCTTCAAAGTAGCCCCACTTTGCCTTGATGACAGCTTTGCACACTCTTGGCATTCTCTCAACCAGCTTCATGAGGTAGTCACCTGGAATGCATATCAATAAACAGGTGTGCCTTGTTAAAAGTTAATTTGTGGAATTTCTTTCCTTAATGCGTTTGAGCCAATCAGTTGTGTTGTGACAAGGTAGGGGTGGTACACAGAAAATAGCCCTATTTGGTAAAAGACCAACTCCATATTATGGTAAGAACAGCTCAAATAAGAAAAGAGAAATGCCAGTCCATCATTACTTTAAGACATGGATGTTAGTCAATACGAAAAATGTCAAGAACTTGTGCAGTCGCAAAATCCATCAAGAGCTATGATGAAACTGGCTCTCATGAGGACCGCCACAGGAAAGACCCAGAGTTACCTCTGCTGCAGAGGATAAGTTCATTAGAGTTACCAGCCTCAGAAAGTGAAGCCCAAATAAATGCTTCACAGAGTTGAAGTAGCAGATACATCTCAACATCAACTGTTCAGAGGAGACTATGTGAATCAGGCCTTCATGGTCGAATTGCTGGAAAGAAACCACTACTAAAGAACACCAATAAGAAGAAGAGACTTGCTTGGGCCAAGAAACACAAACAATGGACATTAGACCGGTGGAAATCTGTCCTTTGGTCTGATGATTACAAATTTGAGATTTTTGGTTCCAACCGCTGTGTCTTTGTGAGATGCAGAGCAGGTGAACGGCTGATCTCTGCATGTGTGGTTTCCACCGTGAAGCATGGAGGAGGAGGTGTGATGGTGTTGGGGTGCTTTGCTGGTGACACTGTCGGTGATTTATTTTGAATTCAAGGCACACTTAACCAGCATGGCTACCACAGCATTCTGCAGCTATACGCCCTCCCATCTGGTTTGCGCTTAGTGGGACTATCATTTGTTTTTCAACAGGACAATGACCCAACACACCTCCAGGCTGTATAAAGGCTATTTGACCAAGAAGGAGAGTTATGGAGTGCTGCATCAGATGACCTGGCCTCCACAATCACCCAACCTCAACCCAACTGAGATGATTTGAGATGAGTTAGACCACAGAGTGAAGGAAAAGCAGCCAACAAGTGCTCAGCATATGTGGGATCTCCTTCAAGATGGTTGGAAACGCATTCCAAGTGAAGCTGGTTGAGAGAATGCCAAGAGTGTGCAAAGCTGTCATCAAGGCAAAGGGTGAATACTTTTAAGAATCTAAAATTGAAAATGTATTTTGATGTATTGATTTATTTGATTTACCCTTGAATGAGTAGGTGTGTCCAAACTTTTGACTGGCACTTTTGGCATAGACTTTCCCATTGAAGGCTTCCACCATTATTAAGTAGTCAACTGGGTGGGGATCCCTATCAGTTGGTAACAATCAGCCAATGGAGAAGAAGAACATTGACTACCTTAAAATGTAGATGGAGCCTCAATGGCACTGCCCATGTTATCACTGACGCTGTAGTGGCACAGATACAAAGATCAGTCCTCTATCTAGCTCTATGGTTTGTTGTTCGTGTATCTGCCCTCTAATTGGCTAGAATCGTCCCACCTGATCTGGCCTCCTCCCCCATGCCTTCCATCTTTAAGGACATGTATTTCCAACGTTAGCGCGGTCACTCGAATATCTTGTCAATATATTAAACAATCTGTGTTGGTTCATGCACTTGCGTACCCGGAAATAGTGTGAGTGGGTGGACCGGCCGGGTGAGAGAGACAGAAAAGGATTGTATCGTTACAGTATCACCCTCGCCACCCTGGGGGGCTTCGAGTGGAAATTCCATTGATTGTTAAATCTTATTTGCAACAGCGGTACATGTGTTTTTATTGATGTTGGATTATTCACCGTGGAATGATCAACCCTTGCGATAAGTTTTTGGGGCATTTTTCCGTAATTTTCGTGACGCAAGGGCACATCAAAGTACAGAGAAAAATGAGCTAACATGAGCGAAGTGGAGAAACGTGTTTATCATGAACTAATCGTTTGCAGTTATTTGATTATTTAAATTGTTCTAATCAATTCGGTAATAACATATTAGTCCAATAAGAGAGAGGCGCGATTCGAGTGATTCACTGACACCTAATGTCATGATTTGATGTCGAGAAGAATATAATTCAAGAGAACACAGGTTATTTATGGGAAACTTACAAACAATGCAATATACTTTTAATGTGTAAGATATTATATCTTACATATGGCTATATAACCTATATTTTATTTTCGCACCCACTGTCCCATGTCATTCAATAGAAATAGTTGCGTTTGCGTTGTTGGTGTAATTTGTATCAAACCAACTGAAGGATGACTGTCAAACTGGACTTTGAAGAGTGTCTCAAAGACTCCCCCCGATTCAGGTAAATCTAGATTAGCCAATGAATAACATTTTTTTTTCTGACTTAGTCAACAGTCTACATATATGCATTATTTCATTCGGTTACATTGTAAGGATGAGAGATATTTTGTGTGCGGTGCATAAATGTATGTGACTACCATTTTATTACAGTTCAAATAAGTTAGAATACACGATTTAAAGGGTAGGTCTACTCTTATGTTTTTGCAATACATTATTCAGATAGTTTCAGA